>NW_017096968.1:0-161011 GCF_001412225.1 Nicrophorus vespilloides
AAAACAAATTATGTTATTTATTATAATGTTTTATTTTCTTTGTATTCAATTTTACTCTCTAAATATGAAAGTTACAGCGATTCGATTTGTCATTTTTTGTTTGAATAGCTGACACAAAGAAGATAATATTTATGACTCACTATGATTCCTTGATGTATATAATGAATATTTGGTCATAGCGTTTGTTTTCAAGAGTCAAGTAAAATAAGAAGTGATACATTTCGAATTAAAGGAATACTTGGGAAATCGCCGGTCAAGTGTATAATAGTTTGTAACATCAAACTATTATACGCTTGAACAATCGCTGTTGTGTCCCAAGTTTTCGGGCTGGAAAGTTTGATGTGTGCGTGAAGGGATGTTTGATTCGCGTCTGGTTCATCCTGATATAATTATAAGGGGTCGCACAAGAACGGGGGGTGTCGATACCGACGCGAAATTCTATATAGCCTACGTACATAGACGGAGATAATGTTTTATGCATGCGAAATGAATATGAATGAGTGGCGCTTCTGTTGCGACAACATATTTCACATTTATGCTATATAGATATATATCTATACATATATTTATATAGATATATATTTATATACATATATAACAGGAACCGTGTGGGAGTATTTTGACACGTTGTATTCAGGCCTCGCGACACACGGAATTCTAAATGATATCTGGCCTCCTCTCTGCGCCGTAGGAAGAAAGGAGATATTGTGCGACCGACCGAAGTTGTTCGCACAAATCCTTTGCCCACTCCACGATACACACATTAGAGAGAAGAAGTCTTGGGATCTTGGCTAGGAAACTGCTTGGTGGTGGGCGTGAAGGCAAGCAGGCAACCAACAGACTAAGAAGAGGAAGAGTTCATTGCATTACTACTCCCCGATAAAACTCATTATTTACGATGCGGTAATTGCGTTTGCATTCTCGTCGGCCGTTTCGGGATTAATTTGTTATGGATTTGTTTTCTGGTGGGCTGCTGCTGTTTTTTTCTTTCATTTTCGTCTTCTTCTCCTTGCGAGAGTCCTCCGAATTTTTAATATCGAGTTAATCGTAGCAGCCATCGCCTGCACATGCCGCTTCTGCTGCAGCCGGAAACGTAATTACTTTCGGCCTTCCGTTGCTCGCGCAAAGGAAAACAAGAAGGGAAATGAGGGAATTGTTTGCGACGGGATTATTATTAAAATTTCAGTTTTCCGAAGACGTGAAGAAAATAAATAAGTCTATATATATATATATATATACAGCGAAAGAGAACATCGAATGTTTACATATGGGGAGAGGTGGAGGAGGGAATTCGTTTTGGTCTTAGGGGAAGAAGGATACAAATGTCGACCTCCCAGTGCATAAAGGATTACCCGGTTTTGGAAGGCACGTCCCGACCATAAGTCAAGACGACGCGTTGACGAATGTTGCTTATCCATCAGCTGGATGCATGTGTCTGGAGGAAGGAGAAGAGAACGGAGTGGAGGATTACCTTCGACATGTTACACTCGGATCCGATATCCCGCACACGGACAGGACACGACGACGTGGACAAGAAGCAGCACGAAGAATCGGATGCCACTAGATTAATTTCGTAATTAGAGTTGAATTATCGCCGGTTGGACGACGGCCAAACGGCCGAGCATCCATCATGCGCCGGAAATCCATGGGCAAGCAACAACGAGAATTAGGCAGACATGTTATTAGTTAACTTTCTGCTTTCTTCTTTCTGCTTTACTCGTTATCTATTCGCTCCTCTTTCTCCGTTGCTGCTTCTCATAATTACCAACGAGATTTAGTAACCACCCACGGAAATAAAGGAAACGCCTCGGGAAGAGTCTTTAATATCTCTTTCAGTAAAACACGCAAATTCTACCAAATTAACTACTCACTTATTCATTGGAAAATATTCAACTATATAAAATAGATATTATTTTTAATTTCTTGTCATTATAAATAACTATTTTTCAATATTCATTTTTTATGTGTGATTTTTATTCACTTTTTACTATTTATTCATTTTACGTTTTTAAAATGCTCAGTATTGCGAATGAAACTTTCCAGTTACAAATATTGCAAATATCTATTGGAATGCGAATGTGCAACTTTTGTGGGTGCTACATGAAGCATCATAATATCCAATATATTGGAGACGAATTTGCTAGAAACTTGGCACAGCTAACAACTGGAAGATATACTGCGTTTTGATAGCTTGAAAAGATTGTTGGCATCACAATAATATATGATTTGCTACAAAATTGCCGTGAATGGATAGCACCTACTCAACTAAAGAAAGAAACCATTTTATTAAAGTTTTGTTAGTTTTATATTGAAGTATACTGCCGTTTTTTGTTGATTTTTACGTTATGTATATTCAGTTGTTATATTCAATTAATTTCATCAGTTTACTTATTACATGCTTAGAGTTGCAAAAGATGTATTTTTACTGCAAATATTGAGCATATCCATTTGAATGCACGCTTAAGCAAGATTAGCAACTACATCGCAATATCCAATATACAGTTAGCTCTCAGTTAACTACATAATGGGTACTCAAATTGCCCTACGCTAAGCGAATATACGGTAATTGGTCGATGAATTCCAAAATTAATGCACGCATTTACAACTTTTTAAGATACTTGTTTGTACGAAAGATATTCTTACGAATGTACTTTTTTGCCGTCGGATCCTGACACCAAATGTTTTGCTATTAATATAATCTTTAATTATATTACTTCTCTCTAAATGTACATGATTGAAATAAAATTGAAATGTTTTAATATTATTTCAATCGCATTAGGCTGTTATTTAATTTTCTTAATTTTAGGGGAAAAAAAAATGTATCAATATGATTTGAACAGAAATAAAACAATATAGTTCCTTGCAGAACCAACAGATATAATTTATTTTCGTACAACTACATATACTTTAGTTTTAGTACATAAATCAATAAATAAAGTTGTATGGTTTGTCGAACGTACATTAAAAAGATGTGTAATAGTTAAACGTTGTAAATTAGAGAGAACGAATTGAAATGGCTAAAATCATATGATTTATTACAAAATAACTCGGATTACAATACTAATTCGACTAAAGAAAAAAAACTTTTTGATGAATCAAACTTTTTTTCCATCGAAGTTTGGCAATGTGTATATGTTATTTATTTCTTCTTTCTATTTTCCCTGTTCATTTTCATCGGGCTGTCCGAGTGATGGAGTGTGAGATATCGCACTGACAGTTTTCTTTATTAAACCGCCTCCCCGGCGGTTTGCGCGCATCCAGCGAACCGCCGGATACGGATTCCATGAATACAATTTTCCACACGTGCTTAAACCAATCTCTCACTCTCGCACTCGCACTAATTCCGAACCGTTCATCAGGATTTTCCTTTCCTTTCTATCTCTCCATCTTTTTTTTCTTCTCTCCTCTTTCACTTCCCCCACACGACGATGCAAATTTCCCAAAGTTTTCCCCGTTATCACACGGCCGCACTGTCCCCGCTCCCCTAATTAATAACATCCCAGAAATGTGCGTCTGGTTGCGTGTGTTTGTGCACAAGGGGGACGAGATGGAAGCTTATTAAAAACCGCATGCATATTGCATGCCCAACGTGACTGAACAATCACATGCCGCCACCGCTGCTGCACCCCATTATTGCCTGCGAGGGAATCGATACAATCTGATTATATTATGTAACGCAATCAAACATATATCTTGATTACGTGCGGAATTAAAGGCTAACGGTTTCTTCTAGGTGTCATCTTTCTCTCTCTCTCTTTCTCTTGGTAAACAGAACGTTATAACCACACGCTTTCGAGAAACATAACCATTAATGGTTTATTGACGGCACCTAACAAGAACTTCATATAATTACACGCTTATTTTCCGTGCCGTTCCTGTCGAATTGTAGTTACATTTATGAATACGTTATAATTGAAATTTTCAATTATATATTTTTCATTTCGTCGTTTCAAATGAATGCATTCGTCCTGTCCCGTACTTTTTTTTGTGTAATTAAATTCATGATTGTGTTCGAAATTAATTAAAACGCGATGCCGCGGACGCGGACTTTTATTAATTGAATTATAATTGAGTGTTAATTCGGCGCTGATTCATATCCAGTTAATACAGTGATAGTGCTAATATGCAAAACAGAATTTTGTAGTAATTAGCGTACAATGGTTGCAATTGAATATGGAGATTAATGTTCGGCGCTCTACTCTCTCTCGCCGTTTCTCTCTATGCATATCACTATATCTCTCTCCATCCTCCACTCGCTACAAGTCTCTGTCTCTCTATTTGTGTGTAATCAAACAGCTATTCAATATCCGTGTCACTGCCTAAAATCAGGACAATAATTCAAGAGGCGTCCACCCTACCGCCGCTCAAACATACACGCACATATACAACAAACTTGGGGGAGTGAATTCAACGCTCATTGTTTACCTTTTTTCTCGCCATTCCTGCTGTTGTAATCCAGTCGGATTATTATGTCCATCTATTGCATGTACCAGTCATTTAATGTGATTATCATAACATAACAAAGCTTTTGAAATGAACAACCCTTAAAAAGAAAGTAATATAAATTAAAATTACCAACCCCTACATAAAAAAAAACAAAATACTTCAAAATCGATTGTATTTAATTTTGTTATTTTAATGCCAAAACTAATTGCTACTTTTCAAAATATATTTAATTATAAACATAATCGAAATTTGATTTATACTTATTAGACTAAACATTTAAAGAATACAAGATATTTATTTTAAACATTTACAGCTTCCAGGCGTACCAACTACTATTGTTTATCATGAAATGTCACTGCAGAATGAACCTCGCTTAACGAGTTCAATCCGTTCCAAAATTTCCGGATTTTTACTCGTATAGTGAAACATATTCAAAAAGACACTTAATATGTGTTTAAAAAATGATGCAGCAGGTGCACAATCCGGGACTTCTCTTCTCATCGTCACTCGTTAAGCGAGTCATTTTTCTTACAATTCATTTTGCTCGTTCCACTGTATATGTAGAGTACGTGTGACAAATATAAATGTATTAAGTTATGTATGGATGTTATAACCTATATAATCAATTTTTCTATTTAAACACGGTGAAAATAGAATATAAATAAAATAAAAATTACTTTATTATTATTTAGTTTCTATATAATCAATGTTTAATATCTAATTGTTAAAAAAGTTACCACTTGTTAAATATTTATATTTAACAAAACGGGTAGCAATGAAAGGTATAAGAATTATATAACCAAATAAAAATTGTACGTGTTTTTCGGTCTGTCTGGAAGTCATTCGCCGTGTAATGCGGAACAAATATAATACGTATATTAAAAAATGGCAGGGAACTATTCACAGAGCGTTTTTATCCTCCTTGCGTTATTTCATAAATGCCGGGGATAATAAAAACCAGGCATATGGCATATACGACAGCGACACATATTGCGGCATTTCAGCGCCTGGCGTGTCGTGGGGGGCGGCAACAACGGCGGTGGCGGCTGCGATTGTGCAAAGCGCACGTACCGCACCTCGCGCTGCCCATTCGCACTAAGTAATTGCTCATTTGTGGCCGATGCGCTGCAAAGATAATGCCTATCGCTCGATGCGATTTACAATCCTCGCCCGAAACCGCACACAGCCGCCGCCACAGCCATCTCCCATACCAATATTCAACCGCCAGCAAGAAAAAAAATATATATTGAAAAAAAAACGAGATGAGATATCCGGCGCATCCACCATAATTCCTCCCACGTTACGTGCTTTGCATCATTTATTCGAATAGGATTTATCAATTACACCTTGCGGCGGCCGCGATGAATATTCAAAAGGCAATAGAACGTAAGCATTTCCGGATGCAAATTTAATTCTGCCGTTTCAATTTTTTTTTGCGTTCGCCACAATCGCATTCCGGTCAGGCGTAAAGCGAACGAAACGTGAACGTTCGAAGTCAATGGGTGTTGGGGTGAGAGCGTCTTCGGTCCTTGAAGGTATATAGATAAGTTGATTGATTTAAATAGTTCTTATCCGCGCGCCGCAACTTACTAAACTTCTCCAGTTTCGAAGCACCTGAAGCGACGCCGAATTAATTTTGAAGGGTTTCCTTTCATATTTTTTTCTTCTCGTTTTATTCATTTTCTTCTTGTTCTCATTCTTCTTGTTCTTAACCTAAACTTTGCCAATTGTTTTAAATTGGAGATTCCGCTTTTGTTGAGTTGGCCGCGAGAGGGCGCCGGAAATCCGCAGGGCACAAATGCAAATCGCCCCTTCCCGCTCGGCGTCGGGTAATTTAAAGTTCAATTCCCTGGTCGGCCTCTTTCTCTGTGCCATCGGATTTGGGACTTCTTCTTCACTACGCCCGCAGCCTCCGCACCGGATCTGCATAATTCCCTTTTAATCAATTGACAATTGAAAGCCCTCAGGACGACTGGGGGTGTCAATGAAACAAGACGAAAAAAATATATATCGATTCGAGTTACGACGACTTTGACGTCAATCCGAAATGCGAAACAATTTTGTATTTTCTTTTTGCAGTCTTTGCAGCTTTCGTCCATTCGAAGACGTTGTTCCTCCGTTTTAATTAATCCCAGCGCTTGGGAGAGGGATTAGCGCCAAGCTAATTGCACGGATTATTTTCGGGCGTAGAATTGCACAAGACGAGACACAATTTCCGTGAACTTCCATAAACTCGAATTGCAATAATAACAGTTCTTTTTCCACTGCCAAATGCTTCCTCGCAGCTTCGTTTGTGCAAACTTATGCAATGCAAAACATTATTCCTGTCTCTCTCTCTTCCAACGTAGCAGACTACTAATTAATAGGATTAGACGCGTTACTCGCGAACGTTCCAAATTATTACATTCATTATATCGCGACATGTTTTTTTTTTTGTAATTCCACCTTATTCTCTTGAATTCAACACAATTTCAAAATTATTATCGTTATTAATGAAATATACTTAAATATTATGTAACAAATATATTATTTACAGTGGAACCTCGCTATATCGCTTAATCTGTTCCAAAATTTCCGAATTTTTACTCGTATAATGAAACACGTTTTCCCATATAAACCAAGGTAAATTTCATTAATCCGTTCCATGCCGGAGAAAAAAAGTATAACTTGGTCTCGATTTTTCATGATTTTGCTTTTAATATCTATGAATATTTTTATTCTTTAGCTTTTTATTAGGAGACATGCCAATGTTATTAAATTTTGCACAAAAAAAACATGTCTGAACAACATGTTAAGAACAAAATTTTGTGATTACAAACCACACTAAGATACAACTAGAATAACCATTAACACCAGAAACTGTTTTCCAATTCACACACATATTTGAGCGAGTATATATTTGTTTATATTGCTTGTATCAATTCGTGAAGGTCATTTTATACTTTTAATATTGTATGTGTACACAAGTTTTGAAAATGAAGTGGCAGGCGTACAATCCGGGACTTCTCGTCACTCGATATGCGAAACGTTGCTCGTTAAGCGGGTCATTTTTCGTAAAATTCATTTTGCTCGTTAAGCGAAATGCTTGTTATGAGAAGTGCTCGTTAAGCGAGGTTCCACTGTTTTTGTTTTTATCAAATAGTTATAATGTATATAGATAATTTTAATTATTAATAATAAATAACAACTAATGTTATGTAAAGAAGCATGTAGATAAAATAAATAAATTAAATTCAATATACTTAGTTTAGTGCAAATAAAATGCTAAATAATGGATGAATAATTATAATTGTACATGGTTATAGATGCTCTTTTAATACGCCATACGACTAAGTAGTTTTAAAGCCCAAGTATATTGTGAGAATATCCAGAGTTGCACTGAAGTAACTATAAAGATAACCGTTCTCAGTAAGAAAACGCAATTATCCAAAATAGTATTAAAACGGGTAAATAATAGTTGCAGCAGAAACCCGAACGGCTTTCTTCATTGTACATATAAACCTTTATGAGCATGCTTGTAATTTAGATTATTGCAACGCGAAATGCAATTGCAGTAAAAAAAATAATTATATGTACTTTACAAAAAAAAAGAACCAATAGATAATTTTAAGTAAAAGTAAAAAATAAAATATTCAAGAAATTATTTATTTTGTTAATTGTAATACTTCCATTAAACTTGATTAGAATTATTGTTTCAATTCAGTTTCAAATTTATTATTTCATAATTTTAAAAGACAAAATATTTTCTTTCCAATATTTGTCTACTAAATTTTAAGACTATAAATAAATTTCTTATGCAAAAAATAGTCTTATTTAAAGAAATATAAAATCAGAACATTGAAAATGTTTATTTATTATCAAATTAAACTATTAATTAATCCTGAAATATAATAATATCAGAATAAAAAAATCAAGTATTTTCTCCGCAGAGTGCATTTATAAATTGTTTATATAATACATCATAGAATAAAACTAGTAATTTTGTGAGTATCTATATAATTTAAATTTTTGTTACTTTCTTATTTTTGGTTTGATACATTTTGAGTATCGAAAAACTATTTAATTATCAAAGAGATATATTGCTTAAATTTCGTTAAACTTGATGAACGACACGCGGCGTTCTTCTTTGATTAATTTCAATCATTTTCCTCGACATGCAGCAGACATAATGATTCTTCGGAGCACGCGAGCGATGGAAGTGGAGTGTATTAAGTAATTTGCGTGAGCTTTAACGACACGTTAAAGAAGAAAGAAGACAATCGCTTACGTAATGCGTCGCTGTCGCGGCTTAAGTAGCTTTCGAGCAATAATGACAGCAACAATGACGATGTCGTCTCGGCAAATGCAATATTTATGCCGCGGCTGTCCCGATAAATAATTTATTAGCCGTCCGGAACAATCGAGTCGTTACATAACAATATTCTATTATTTCATTCGCACACACTTCGGTGCTGGTTCTCCGACCATCAGTCCGTCTTTATCCTCCCTGCATTACTAATATTATTATTGTGATGATTATTATTATTATTACTGTCATTGGCATTGTTTGTCGTCTCCATCTCTTTCACTCGATGCAGGACTCCCCGGTGTCGTGGTTGTTGTTCCACCTTTGTGCATTGTGTGGATTCCAGTTACTATAAATTATAATTTGTAAGCCGGAGCGAAAGGGGGGCAAACAGACGACGACAACAACAACGGCAAGAGCAACAAAGAAAGTAAATAAATGAAGAGATTAACATATGATGTTGTCGTTGCCACCCCCATGCGTTCATTCACCCTTCTTTTAATTGCGAACCGTTATGACGGAATGCGATCTCAGGCCACGTGCCAGTGGAGGGTTGCATCCTCCCTACCCCCACGTACGCATAACACACACACACGGCGGGGTGACTTTATAATCGGAGGTTCAATCTAATAAATACTATAAATTCGGATCGTAGAAATTAATGATACGTTTAATTGAATTCTAAGCCACGATGGGGAGCGACGATGATTGTACAAAAATAAATGTACAGTAATGCCTCGTATAGTAAGATTTTGAACAGGCTTTGCTATAATGTAACATACAAACTTCTAAATAAACTCTAATAACCTGGACTATTCGAGGTATTATAGAAAATGCGTGTAAATTATAGTGCATTTGTCAATTAAAAAGTAATAATAATATAATATTTAATAATATGATAAAAAAAATTGAATATAAAAAATACCGTACTATGCGAGTTATTACAGTACAAACTCATGAAGGAATTGTTATTAACGTAAATTGCTTTGGCATCGATCTACGGTGAAATTTGTATGTGTTTGCATTTCCAGTAATGCCGCTTCTTTCCCTGTCATTCGAGCTTCGTGTAATTACGTCGCGCTGTGCGTTTAATTGGAGTGTCGTCATTAGGATGATGTCTTAGGGCCTGCGATGACCCAGTTGCGGACCTCTAATTTGCGCTGTGTTGCTTAATTTGAATAAATATTTTCTAGAAAACAAACAGTAATGAAAATCCTCGCTTAATAATAGTGGACGGCGGCCGGCGGAGAGCGTGTACAACCCCCGCGGACCCTTACGTAATAATTTCGACATTTCTGCCAGCTACCATTCGCGGGATAAAAAGGGGAAGGAGGTTACACTAATCGCTTTTGTGCCCTAATTTGCGTACCGCCACAAATACGCTACCAGCAGTACAATCACGTCCAATCTTCATGCATAAATATACTTACTTATATGCAAGTCTTGCTTTCTTCTGCTTTCCAACATTTAAATACAAAGCTATAATAACTAGACTTGAGCCGAACATGCTTGTGCATATTAAAGCATTTCAAGATAAATTGGCATTTAAAATTGATTGAAGACTAGATGACCGATGTACGGGCAATCAGAGATGAAAGTAAAGTAAATTATGTTATGCTTGCCAACTGGGATGGGATGATACCTTATTATAACAAAAACTACTTAACTAGAGCAAGTCTTAACTTCACACATATAATTGATTGCACGAATTATTGCTTATTTTTAACGATTATTATTCACGTCACTGGTTTTAGTTTCATTATCTTTTATCATGTATCTAATACTATATGTATTAGTCGTTTATATGCAAAGTTTTTTTTTGGTGTACTTGCGCTTTTTGGACAATTTAATCATTGTACAAATAAAATAAAAGTAGAACAAATTGAGATCAAAATAATTAATTCAACTTATATTTTAGTTTTGTTTAATATTGTCAATATTTTTTTCTCAATTATTAAATATTTGCATTTTCTATATTATTATAATAAATTATTGAAACTATTTGCTTTACTTACTACTTTTGTACCACTACTTTCATTTCTATTATGTATCTTTTCTTAGTTTCTATAAATTATTTCCTTTACTTTTTAATGACAAAATTATATAATAGATGTATACGTAAGATACTTTTACATATTTAAAATAAGTGGAACCACGTCAATCAATTCGATGAAACAAATAGATAATAATTAATGCCACCAATACAAAATAATATAATTATATAATATGCTATAATTATATAATTGTTCATTCACAACCTGCCATCTCGGGCTAATAATATGCTTAGAACATAAATAATGTGATAAGTATATTCCATATATATAAATATGTTAATATATATATTGAGTTTCTAAATAAGAGAAACTATTATATGTTTAATTGGTTCAAATAGTTGATTCTTTATTGATTATAAACTACTGGATTACTTTTTATTCAACAATCTTGGTTTGTTCATAAATCTTTCATAATAGTAAATAAAATAGGTATTATAAATAGTTCTAATATATACACGTATCTTGTTTGATGCAATGTAAGTCGAGAAACTTGAACATATTATACGAGTTTTGTGAGTTAGGAAAAATGCTTCAAAATTTAAATTATAATGAGTGAAAGAGCGAGATCTTCAGTTTTTCCTGTTTTTTTTTGTTGTTGTCTCGAACACGAGCACGAGGCGTACATAAGAAGTTGCACAAGGGATTTAAATTATCATAATCAGGCTTTGGAATGAGATACTGGAGTGCATTGCGCCATTTCAGTGTCCTGAGAGAAACGGTTACAAGAAAATGATGTAGCAACAAGACAAATGTAAGCCAAATATTCATTATTTTCTGTTAATAATTAAAATAGTTAATAGGTATCCAAAGACAAGTTTATTTGGTCTTCAATTTAATATACCTCATATAGTAACATAAAAAGTAAATAAAGGTTAACTTCAGTTATAGAATAAAGATAATATATTTCCAAAATGTTATTTTATGGGAAAATATATCAACTAAACTGGTTGGAAGTTTTCATAAAGGAGGTCCCTAAATATTGCTATTAACGTTTCAATGTTGTGGGAAGCAATTAAGATGGGATCGATTTAATTCGTGTATCTTCTGTAATATATTTGTATGAAGATGGTACTAAACAAACGGCCTGTACAAACAGAGGCGAAGGATCGCAGCCTCGAGCCCTCCCATATCGAACCAGTTTTAATCCTAATCCAATGAAACACCTCGTTCCGTTTACATATTAAGACTTACTCATCAAATTGCCAGTTACCTAAACGGCGCTTTCGTGCACCAAGGCAACAAGTGTTGAATAACAGCACTAATGTAAAACGAAACTTTCGGTTTATATATCAATGGATAATCTATAAACATTTAATATTGTAAATTCCCAAGTCGATATGTCTCCCTGTCAGAATAGAATATCGTCTTTAGTTTACTAATGGCATAGTAATCGTCTTACGTCTTTACAGCTTTAAAGTTCTTATATAATACAATAGACTTATTTTTTTATCAATTTATGTAATCCAATAAAATAAGTCTATTTATAATACAAGATATATTACTACTCAAAATATCTTGCAAATTAGATACATTTTCAGAATCCGAATCCGAATTCAATTTATATTATGTCTTATGGGAAAATTGAAATCTAATTTAATTAATATTGAAATATTAGTGAAAATGTGTAAAAGGCTTAAGTGATATGTAGATGACAACGCCTCTGATGATCATGAATAGCAACGATTAGTATGAAATCAGTAGACCGTGGGTTTGGTAAAGCTGTTATCGCATAAATATGTTAGTTGTCGTAAACATGTTTCATGTTGCTGTCACCTTAATGCCAATTATATTGATTAATAAGTAGCATTACGTTCCGGATCACTTTTATGATTATTTGATTTGCAATTTGTATGATAGATCGGTGTGTTGTGAATCGGAATGTCGCGGCGGTAATCATTTTATACTCGTGTGTCAGAGCTTATCACCATCGTCGCGCTATTAATAGCGTCACCTGAAACGGTACGTCCTGCGAATATCGGATTTCGCGCATCTCGATTTTCGTCGCTGCGATTTGTCAACATCATCGCTGATGATCATCATCCGGGATGACGGAGCGAGCGCCATAAAATCCAGGCGCTCGCAAAACCTCCAAACCGTACGCCCCCCGCATTTCCGGCACGTTTTTCGTCCGCTTTTTACTCCATCCGTTGACAAATCGTCTTTGGCGAAGTCAAGACATATGTCCTGTGAAATATTCACTAAGGGCGCGCCAATATTCCGCGCGATGACAATTTATATATGCGGGCTTCTCTCCTCTGCTATTTTTTTTTATTTCGAGGTAGGCACACAAAAAATAGAGTGTGGCGGCATTGATTAAATCCACCCCTCGCGCCTATAAAAGGGAATTAGTGTGCGATATTCCGTTTTTAATTCCCATTTGGTATTGGGGGAGTGGGCAGACGGACCCTAACTATTACCACTTTGACATTGATGTATGTAGCTAATATAAAAATCAGATGGCACTAGGGTTATGTGCACCGATTGGACCCCAATGCATGAACCAAAAAAAGGACATATTTGGGGATGTTCGCAATTTCTTTGCCTATTTTTTCAATTAAATAAACTGTGGTTTTTATTTTTCCGACAGAAAAAGGACATATGTTCACAACAAAAAAATTGACCAGTTAGCAAGAAACTGCTTCAACAGCCCTAACAAATAGAAGACAATATCAATATAAAAAATAATACTCCCTCCGTTCCAAAATAAGTGGAAATAAATGGATTATTGAAATAATAAAATTAAATGTATCAGTAGTTATTTATGATTGTAGAGTTTCACATTTTTCAAAATAGATTTTGTAGTGAACAGATAGAATTTTGTAACAATTGTTAGTTTAGTTTTTTTACCCAGTGACAATGTTTAAAGATAATTATTACGGTCGTCATTGTAAAAAGTACGTAAAAAGCCTATATTCGAATTACACAGACATTAATTCCCGCGATAAAAGAAAAATGGCCTATTGGTAGTAGAACCTTGCCAATTTGTCAATCATCAAACAAACCTGATTTCAAAGTTCTCGATTTGGGTTTCTTTAACGCCATTCAAACATTACAACACAAAGAGCCCTCGTCCAGTATTGATGAGCTCATTGCACACGGCCACATAAAGCATTGTTTCTAATTTGTTAAATGTTGCTCATAAGTGTTCATTTTCAAATGTTTTCCATTTTATGTTATTGTTTAGTTGTGAAAAAAGACGTTATATTTTTTTATGAAATTGGATACTTATTTAAGAACAAATAAAATCCCTATATCGGACAGTTATTTTGTAACGGAGGGAGTAATAAATTAATAATCCATTTATTACTTGAAAATTATATGAAGTTTTGAAAGTTTTATTTAGGCATTACGGCCATAAATATGTCGCACTAACTGTTAATGAACTTAAGTATCAAATTTGAAACTTACGGCATTTAAGGGTTAAAAATATAATATTGAATATTGTTAAAAATGGCGATTTTAGTAATATTGGTATTATTATAGTCTATACAATATATATTTGTCTTAACGTTAATTTTAATATAAAATAGTCACGACTTGCAACTTTATCGTACTCGTAATATACTTCTCATTGCTTAACACGGATGAGTTAAATTAACGTAACTGCAAGAGTATAACGTAAATGAGTCAATACATTTGAAGTGATTAGAATGCAAAGTGTAATAACAAGAATCTAATAAGAAGGCAACAAAGATTTGTTCTAAGAATATAAACTACTAAGCGAACTAATTAAGGCCGTATCCTTAATGGATGTTTTTACAGTCGATCGTAATATTTCGTTCCTATTTGCAAGCAAGTTACTTGTTTAATTTCTTGTTTTCTATTTCGCTGCCCGTTGTTGATTCATAGCCGTATCCTCGATAGTCTTCATCGCTACGGGAACTCCATCTAATATATTTCACGTAATTACGCACGGTCCACTTATTTAAATTACACTCGGGATTTGGCCGCGTGCGAAGGGTGGAATAAATTGCAGAAAGCATTGATGACTATGGGAGAAGGAGGAGGATGTAGAGAGGAGGGATTGTCGCATCGATGGGGGTCGATGTCATCGAAACCGAACAGTCCTGCTTGATGAAGGCAATCTCGTGCTTCGGGAAAAGCGCATCACAACATCTATGGGAATGTGTACGTGGCAATGATCAATTCGATGTCTCGCGTAGAGAGGACAGAGGGAGAGGGTTATGACCCTGCGTATAAATTTGTTGGTAATGAGACGTTTATAAATGACGGTTAATGGGATGCGATCAGTCTCGGGCCGCACAGATTTTAACTGATTACCACTTTCCAGAGACCCCGAAGCGCCGGCTACTAACTATTATTATTCCTATTCCTACCTCCAAATGCTATGCCATGCTATTCTCAACAGAAATAAAAATAAATTCCCCAGGAATCAATTAAATTAGAAACATTCGGAACTTACGCCACAATTGCTTTTCTACAAATAAAAGGGTCGACCCATCTTCATTTCCTTGTCCATTAACTTTCTTGTTCGGAAGACGAAAAAAATATATATGGGTTGATTACATCTGGGTCGGAGATAAAAAAAAACAAGGACATGCATTTTACATGATTCACTTCTGGAAACAAATTATCTGTCCACGACTGGTTTCGAGCCAACAGTCCAGGTATATATTTCAATACAGCTCCCATCTTAATCACCTAAAATATTTCATGGTAACTGCTTTCCTCATTCGATTTACTTTTTTATTCGAGCAACTATTCAACATTTTTAATTCTACTTTTATTTAATCTAAACCTATTACCAACACTAATCCAAATAAATATATAATATTGTTCATATAACAAGCTCAATACTCTTTCTCTTGGATTTGATCTAAAACTGTTTGTAAAAATATCAGTTAATTTATTATTTCCATAATTCCGAATTGAAAATATATGAGAAATAAGTGTGAATAAATAAATTTCAATCTTAAAAAAGAAGGCTTCTCAATAAATATTTTAAGCCTCCAAAGATTAAATGTTTAAAGTCTAAACATTTAAATATTATTATTTAATAATTGAATCTGAATCAAGTTAACTTTCTTAAAGTATAGTATACAGTGTTATTGATTGTATTGAATTTAATCAACAAAGCAGTTACATAATCAAGCCTGAAGCATGGAACAAGTAAATTGATATATTACGGTGATTAGAAAGATGCGTGAGGTAGGAAACAAAGCAATTTCGATGATCGAATACCCGACGACCAGCAACTAATCATTGATAACAACAACGTCAAAGAACAATCGTATATCAATGAATCGATCCAGTTGTTTAGGAATGCGGACCTTAATAAAAGTATAATATCATTCAATTGTAAAAACTTTGCTTTCTTTCTATTAATCTTACATTTTTTTTTTTTTCATGAGAAATTAATAAAGTAAATTTAAAAAATATTTATTTTAATAAATTAGTATTGTTTTACATTTTTTACTTATTTGTACTTGATTTTTGTCAAACTAATAATTTTAAAAAAAAAACTTACAAAAATTCTGAATATGAATTATGTAAATTTTGTTAGAAAAAAAGTAGAAAATAAGAATCATTTCAATCACGAAAAAGGTAATCAAACATTGAAAGAATTGCTGCAATAAGTTACTTGAAATACACGATTGCGTTGTGTAACATCCCTAATGCTTGAAATTGTGTAACTGTTCTTTTTCTTCCTGTATATTTATTGATTAAACAGTTACAACTCTGGTATTTTTAGAGACTTCGGCCACGCATATAAATAATAATAACGTCGTTTAGAATGTGACACCTTTATGGTCCACCTCCAGGACAGAGATTACGAAAATTCGAGTTTTCACACTCGTCCCAAGTGGGTTATATTTACTTATTTGTATCGCCATTATTGCGGGGCGGAATTCTGTATTTATCTAGGAAATAACGAACGTATTTACACTGACCGTGAATGGGAGAAGGCAATTTAATAATGAAAATAAAAGGGTGAAAAAAGGAACGAGCCTAATTGATCGGTTCCGAAACTACGACAACGGTTTTCGTGTCCCGATTTATTTATTTATTTTTTTCAGAGTCGTCTATTTTTGGATTCGGATCCCACCCACCTGAAAACACACACCGTCGCTCGACATCCAAACCAAAAACCACCTGTTTGTTTACGTCGAAGGTGAAGCATGTGTAAACTGCGATCGGTGCGTGGCCGCTCCAGAGAAAGTCCAGTTTCCGATAAATAATCCAGGTAAAATTAAATTAGTCATGCAAACAAATGTTGTCGAGGCATGGTACGATGATGATAACCGTGCACAACATTGCGCTGCTCTTGTAAGCATTGTTTTCGTTACCGAGCACAAATCACGTGGGTTGTAATGATGATAATGTAATGATAAACGCCGCGTGGGACGCCTAATGGGACGTTAAATGCACCCATTCTGGGATTACCGTAAGCAGGTAATTATTACCCATCGATCCCCCAAACGACGAATAGGAAAGAAAAAGAAATAGTATGGATTTGAGACCCCCCCCACAATCCGATTCATGGGAAACGATGCATCCACGGAGTGTTATTACATAATCATAGTCATAATTTAATGCATTCATTTATCACTCAAAATGGAACGTCTCAAATTGATTCGCTTCTCACGAAACAATTGCTCAAATTATACTTAACTGCTTTGTTCTTATCATTATTTCATCGTTGAATCGTTTTAAAATAATATCAATTAAAATTGTTTTAATTATGTAAATACACACAATTTCCTATAAATTTGAATGACAAAAATAGTAAATTTATACTTATTAGGAACTAGTTGAATTACAGATGTATAAAGTTTAATTTTAGTGTTAAATTTCCTTTCCTTTGTCTAATTATTTTTTTAATTATAATATATTCTTATAGATAATAGTATAAAATGAATATCCAGGAAATAAAGGAATGTAACAAATTTAACTAAACGCTAAATTGGATTATGTCTTTGTGTAATATTATAGTGAAGGTTTATGTTGTAAATTATGTTATTATATGGTGTTAATGAATAGGCTCAAAATAGTCATAAACAACAATGAGCAAATCACCAATTCGGATTTCGTTGTCAACACGGTACCATCGAGTAAGTTAATAGAATGGTAGATATAATAACCCAGGACCTGGAAGAGCTATTGCTATTGCA
This sequence comes from Nicrophorus vespilloides, assembly GCF_001412225.1. Taxonomy (NCBI): domain Eukaryota; kingdom Metazoa; phylum Arthropoda; class Insecta; order Coleoptera; family Silphidae; genus Nicrophorus; species Nicrophorus vespilloides. The sequence continues at coordinate 17,919 of NW_017096968.1, forward strand.
TTCTTAGATAAATTAAAGAAGATCCTACCATACAAATTTTATAAAATAATATATTTATATTTGACTGGAAGATGATTTCAAGTGAAAGTCTTCGATACAATGACGAATTTGTACCAAATCACGTCAGGTGTACCGCAAGGTAGCGTGCTAGGACCTATACTGTATATACTATATACCGCAGATATGCCTTTAACGGACAAAACAACGTTTGCCAATGATACTGCAATATTATCATCTGATGCAGACCCAACAGTTACATCACATTACCTGCAAGTAAACCTGAATCTATTACAGGAACGGCTACAAATATGGAGAATGAAGGTCAATGAATCGAAATCACTACATGTCACATTGACCATGAGAAAGGACTCCCACCAGTGACTTAACGAAAAAATAATACCGGAGGCTAATAAAGTTAAATATCTGCGTATGCATCTAGATAGAAGATTGACCTGGAAAAATCACATCCATTGAGATTCAACAAATAACCAATAAGTAAAGATTAATCGCCAATTAAAATCTTGTCAACCGTCAGATCATTTACTGAATGATTATGAGATAATGATTATGAAAATAGTCGAGAATAAAAAAACGATATTTTTTTTATAATATTTCGATCGCTTTTACAATAATTAATAATTGTCTAAAATAATTTTCCCAAAATGTTTGTAGAGTTATAATAAGAGTTCTGACCATTGAATAATTTACTTTTATAATTGTTAACAAATATTGTTCAAATGACAACAAAAAAAACATTTTTTTAAATTATAAAACTTATTAGAAACTAATTACATTACAAAACTGTAAAAAAGCAATAGCTTTTAAATTTGAGAAATTCTAAAATATAAATGAAAATATTTTCAGTTTTATTTGCGTTTTATAAACATTTTCAAGTATTTATTGGTATAATTTTATTAGGATGCTATTTGAGACGAGTGAATGTCTTATAATTTATACCTTTATAAAACGCAATGGTTCTACTAGATTCCTTCGCAATTTTCTAAAGTTCAGTAGATTTAAAATATTAAGTATACGATAGACGTCATCTTATCTTACTAGTATATTAATAGTATATAAATACCTCATACATAAATAATAGGATGTATTTATTGTAATTTATTGAATCATCAATATATTACAATGTGTGTAACCATTTCAGACATCGATGTTTATTAAACGTATATTATATATTACTACAATAACCATAAACAATCAAAGAAAATTGATCATTGTGATCAACTATTATAAAACAATCTCAATTACCATAAGTTAAAGAAAAAAAGACTTTATTAAATTTGTCTTGCTTTAAACAATATAAAACTCTTTTTTTGTCGTCTCGCATCTCCTCTCTCGTTGTTTTGTTCCCAATGAAGCGGAAGCAATAAGGAAATTAATGACTAATTGGCTTTGAAACGTGCATTCACTTAATGGCACTAATGCAGGACGCAGCACCGTCGCTTTTATCTCCATTTCTCTCTCACACACACACTCTATCGCTTGCACACTCTCTTTGAGTAACTACAAGGGAAAAGGAAATAAAAGCCCATTATGTAACTAATAAGTGACAGGGGAGAATTTCATTTTTTTTTTCTGTTTTCGGAGCAAGCCTTGTTACGTCAGATAATTGAATTTCGCGGTCAAAGGTGTATCCAATATTGCTCAAGTTGTAATATTTTTTTTACAGAAATATACCGGCTATTAAGTTATTAAAAGTTTTGATTGCTTAATATTTCTTGTTTCTCTGATCGGATATGCACAATCATCGGGATCGAAAAATGTAATAACACGCCGCACGAAAGTAATTATCGTCGAATAAAATATTATTATATTGCAATAATGAGGTGTGTACATACGATAAATAATTAGCAGTAATTATTATATTACGACCGTTAAAGTAATCATTTTGAAGGTGTTTGCTGACCTAAAAAGAAGTTGCAAGTATTTCATGAGAAACTAAACGTTGCTGTAAGATTTGTTAATATTATTTAATTGATGTGCATGAAGTGATTAAAATAAAATCCATTAATTAAAGATTCACGAAAGAAAATTTCAATTTATTTATTTCTCTTTAGGTAAAAGGCTGTTCTTGCTTATGATAGTAATATTTGCAACTAGAAGAACTTTCAATTATAGGTTACCTCACATAGTGCGGTTTCGATCAGTAAATTTTAATTGAGCAAAAATGTAATATATTCTATAAGTGTGCATGTGTTTAAACGATTCAGTTAGTCGATTTTGAACCAATCATCACAAGAAGATGCGCGTTTTGGATTAACACGAGTAGCAGTGAATTATGTATGTGCATTTTGAACATTTCTCCATATATACAACGAGAAATTAAATTTCCATGTGTAATTTATTTATTTACTTAGTTTGGATGGACTTTTCATGTATTTAGTAAATCTTTGACGTATTTTTAAGTGCGATTTAATGTATTATAAAAAGTTATTTGTTATATATGTAAGAATTTATGAAATTTTCGAATATATCTTTTTGTGTTTTTTTATGCGGTCCCTATCTACCGCACAAAAACAAATTTTACTGTATTCATAAATTATCGATTTTTTCAAAGTGTCTTTTGTGCGGTTTATTTTTATATGTTTTCGGTTTCTAGATTAGTACGGTCTATTTGCGGAACGGTATTCCTGTATTATACTTGTTAATCAGAAAATACGTTGAATCCATTCGAATAAGTTGTTGCTTAACTTTGGTAAATTATGGAACATTAAATTATCGATGAACGCATCCATAAATTTTATATTTTATTAACAAGTTACATATTTTTAGACATACTGCGGTGAATAAGAAGAAAAGAAACTTCTGATAATTTACATTGGAATAGCAGTTATATATAAGCTTCTCGTCTACAAAGTGCTTTTCATTTCAAGCTGCTGATTTCCGTGGGTGTCCAAATGGAATGCGGAGTGCCGTATCGAAGGGAACAAGAAGTGAAAAATGTTTATATCTATCATACAAAGTTAATTATCGGGGCGATAAAACGGAGAAGCGAGGAGCAAGCAAGCAGCCAACTACAGCTAATAATCAGGTGGAGTGCATCATTACCGACGAGACACCCACAACCCGACGTCTTCTCCTGAGATCGTCTTGAAAGCTTTATTATTGCTCCGGAGTGCCTCAGACAATTCAATTATTTCTAATGGAACAGATTTCATATAATGCCGTGTCTTAATCGAATCCCGCAGCTAATTGCTCCGCCGACCAACGTAATTTATACCAAATTCTTCATTTCCCCCAATGCTATCGTGTCGCGTTGTGGGCGGAAACAACACAAAAAATAAAACACAGAAACGATTATTAGCATTGCATACGTGATTTCGTGGCGGTTCACTTCACATGCTCTTTTGCTCGGATGTTGTATTCTGTTTCCTTCTAACCAGGACAAACAATGAGCGTTCGTCGCCTGTAGTTTACACAACACGGCGCGGCGCGCACACGGTGCACCAGACATTGCTACCTCCCCCAGGCAATGAAACAAATGAAAAAGAACACAAAAAAAAGAATAACGAACATAAAAAAAGTGCATGCAACAACAACAATTGCGGAATTTTAAACGCGAAATTCCGCCACCGACGGCATACCAATTTGTTAGGCGATTAATGGCCCAAAGCCCGAGCAGAAGCGCACAAAGCTCTCGACGCATTTCGTTTTCATTTATTTTAACCCAGCGCAAAAACGAATAGCCATAATAGCTTCCTTTTTATTATTGCAAGATGCGAAAGCTCTCGTCTCATCAGGACATTGTTTTTTTGTTATAGAAATAGGTGCGAAAAAGCGCGAAAATATAAAAAAATGAGAGCGGGGAGAAAAAGTATTTAAAAAAGGGAAACACTTTTTATCGCATCATCGTCAACGGGAGCAATAATTAAAGCACTTCATTTTAATTGCTCTGCTTAAGACGCCGGAGTCGGCTGAATAATTTAAAGCTCGCCTCGTCCCTCGTCTTACTTATTTTCGCTTTATCGGCTTTCCTTTTATTTTTACGGTCCGCGGAACGAGAAAAAGTCAATTAAACATTTACGATGATCGAACGGAACGGAAATATTCAGTTTCTTCGATGTTTTATTCAGGGAAGTCGCGAAACATTCGAATATATTAAGTTCGCCCATCTCTTGGTTTTACGCAAATCATTTAACGAAATTGCCGTTACATCAATAACTTGGTACATTTCACAAACAGTTTCAATTAACTTTACTTGAGTAATTTTTATGACTCTAACAAATATTACAAATAAATAAAAAAAAAATAATAAAAGGATTAATATTTTTTCTATTTTATTATTAATAATACAGTCAGTTTTCTAATCAATAATCAAATTAGAATAGTGGCATAATTTGAAGAGCAATCAAGAAATTTGTGAAAATGTATAAACATGTATTTATTACAGTTATAAGAAAATTATTAAGAAATTTGTGCTTATACAAATTCATATTATTATCGATGAAATTACCGCTTATATATTGATTGAAATCGCTCGTGTAATTTATAATAATTTATACATATTTAAAGTGTACTCTTATTGAATACCTAAAGTTAATTGACTTGTACAATGTATAAAATTACAGGATTCTTGAATTAAGGAAAACAGAAAATCTTCTTGAAGTAAATTAATTTAACCGGAAATATTAATAAATAAATCAAAAGTTTTTTAGAAAATTATAACTGAAAGATATATGTGTTTCATTTATTTAATTGCTTTGTTTTATTTAATCTTAAAGAAAATTGAACTAAATGAACAAGAACTAAATCATACAATTTTGAGAAAATCAGTTTAAATATATTTCTTTTACATTCTGACCGTTAAAATTTACAAATCACAGCGTAAAGCAAGTTAAGGTAACCAGAGATCTGTAACGTGTCGAAATCTGGCACCTCCGATGTCCACGAAACAAAGACGTATAGTTCTGGCTTAAGATTACGGCGCATAAGCAAATGTTAGCCGTTCTTCTGTACGAGATAATGGTACACTTAAGAGCCGCAGTTGAGGCGGTTGCTTGATGGATGACGGGTTTTTCGAGCAAGAACAAAGCGGATTAGTGGTGGGGCTTTGTCCCGCTTATCGCGATTCCATTATGCATTCGAAAAAGGCTTAGGAAGATTTATGAAATTCATGGGGAAGAATCCCGGTTCATAGTCACCACGTTGTTGATAGATTTACCTTCATACCAATAATGATCGTGGTTGCATGGACTTACCTAAAACAAAAAGAGAAAAAACATGATTAGAGTTAAGTAGAGCTGGTTTTGTGGAGGTTGGTGAAAGGGGGAGACGATTCGAGGTATGAATGGGTAATGATGCGCGATCCGAGTCAGGGCACGGAGTGTTTTATTGTTGCCGAAGAAGGATGATGGTCGACCGTTAGTGCGGTTTTATTGTAACGGCGACGGTAGAAAGAAGGCTTGTGACAACAACAACAACAGCAGCAACCAGCAGATGAAGAGTCTTCTTCGTCGTACTCCTCCGATGTACTGCTTCTCTCTTCAGCTTCTTCTTCTTCTCTGGTTGCTCCAACAAGAAACACAGCTCTTTGTCCCGGTATAAATTCAAGCCGTATCCTCGATCCTATCGGGGAGGCCGCGGACCGATCTGTCGTGATTGCGGTAGTACCACGTAAATTTTCTTCGTGCTTCGCGAGATAAAGGAGGCGATTTGCATTCGTTGCTTGGGCGCATTTTATTCCTTTCGATTCCTTCCTTTTTTCCACGCAATTAAACGCAAACTTTCCTTGTATTTTTTTGGGCCCCTCTCTAACAGAAAGGGATTTGCCTTCATCGTAGAGCAACAAAGGGAGAAGACAGTTTGTCCTCTTTGCCCGAACTTTATCCTCCTTCTCCTTCGCCGCCGCCACCACCGCCCCTCGAGACATGTTAACAGGTATAATACATGTGTCTGCGGAGGCGGAGTGCCGCCCCCGCCGTCGCCACACGGCACGCGATAAATTGCAACGTCGCTGATATTTTCCCCATTACTCACTTCGCGTCAATCAGCCTCACGTTCGATTAACTCACATAAAACCCTTTCGATTTGTAAGTCCCGCAAATGCGACGACAATGAAGAAAATACCGGTTATATCTTTTCCGATCCCAATGGAAATTGAATATCGTGCGAGAGAATTGGTTCAGCAGCAATTGTGTGCGCTGCACACCCCGATCCGTCTACGTTAATCCCATCTCATCCCATCCCCATCATTGTTGTTGTTCCCGTCTTCTTTGTCTTTTTAATCCGGCGCCTACTGTTTTATTTACACGATTCATCTTACATATTACACGGCTTGATTAAGGCCATATTTCCTCGCGAAAGCCCCGGAGGAATTCCCTCCTCATCCACTTCTTCTCGCTGACGTCGTGCGCTCCCTTTTTTAATCCAATTATCCTCCTTCCGTTTATTTTGCCTTGTTTTTTTTTATACCAACTTAAACATCCTGCTCTGTCTCTATCATCGAGCTTGCATCTAATAAGTCCATTTACAACAGGATTAATTAAAATCACAAATACAACGTCCTCAAATCATTTGTTAGTAGATCAGATATACGAAATTTAAATAACATCTGTCCCAATTCAGAACAAATAGACAGTTCTAAGTTTCATTTCAACATAATTATGAATACATTAATATAGTTAAATGACAATCGAATAATTTTAGTTTTAGAAACAGTACTGTACTAAAATTAATAATTGAAAGATTTCTCAATCTATATTTAGATACAAAACCTTCCAATAGTTTATATTTTTCTGAATTGAAGTTACTTTTTTGTGTTACTTTAACCTAGTTCATAGATGCTTAGTGAGAATTGCGTTAAATTTAATTCGAAATAGTAGCTTATTCAAATCCGCCCCAGACTTAAGCACTGATGGTGGATTTCCCTAATTACACCTAGATTGCGTCTAATTTGTAAAGGGAATACAAAGCTCTCGGAGCAAGTAGCTTAATCCAAATTTTAATTGGAAACTTTCGGTCAATTACATTTCCTATGTATTATTATATATTTTCATATGCAATAGCAAGTACATGTATAAACAACAGTTACGTAAATCTGAAAATAAGTGATGGGTATAAGTTAAACGTTTGTAAATTCAATATAAAACTAAATTTTATCTTTATTATTTTAAATTGTCAATAAACTAAAATTATATAATATAAAAGAGCATATTTTTGCAAATTGCAATAAATAATCTAAATAGTTTTATAAATCTTACGAATATTCTCATATTATTATTGCAAATAAATATTGTTCTTTCTCTCGAAGTTGCTATTATAATATATGATAAAATTGAAGTCATCACAATTGTGGTTTGGTATGAATATACGTCGAGCCCGAATTTACGAAATATCCAAACTGTGTATAAATTACACCAAGTTACGCAATCAATAGGTGATACAATATACACATCAGTGGCCTTATCTAAATTTCCATACGTCAAGCTCGTATTTCCATATTCATTTTCAAATCCTACTTAATTGGAATTCGAGAAAGCTGTAAAGAAGTAAACCCATTGCTTTCTTTTCACATTTCCTCAAATGCACTTTATTTAAAACTTAATCTTTATATTATATTGGAAATAATTATAATATAACTGATTTCATGGAATAATAAATGTTGATGGTCATTCTAATCGTATTTTGAAAATAAAGGTTTACAGACTAGTATCACATCGTACATAATAAATTTTAAATTATCACGCTCACGAAAATTCTACATGTTTTCTTTTTATTGAAATATAACTATATCCCATTATTTCATCTTCGTATGAATGATTTCATACCGGATTTCTTCGTGGTCGGCGAAACAATATTATTTCGCAATATATTCCTGGCATTTGACAATGTATAGTTGTATAAAAGGAATTGTAGTAGAAGACAAACATAATATATTAATCCGCGTTACTGCGTTCCAATATTATTCCGGAGGATCGGACTGGCAGGGCATCCTCGTGCACGGGTGAATTGCCTCTCGTCAGGATGCATTATGCAGACACGTTTCACACGACCTGTCAGTGTCCGAAATAATTTCGGCTCAAGTGAAGACGGTTTGACGAAAGAAAGAAATAATACAAAAATAAAACGAAGCCGAGACGAAGATAAAACACATACACTGGCGTGCATAACAAAGTAAATAAAGAGTAATCTTTAGGCCCGAGAAAACAAACCGTGGGGCTCTCGCATAATTTATCTTTCATTTATGACTGAAATTGTAATGATAAATGCAAATTCGCTAGTCGATCTGTTATGATGTCAGACACTTTTGACATGTTTACATTAAGGATGTCACCATCTGATATTTTTTTAATTAATTATTATAACGATCAAAGTTATCGAATATATTAAGTTTACTACCAAAGTACAGTTTAATAAATACTGTTAAATTGATCATGCAAATCTTTACAAGTAAATTGTAGAACCAGTTATGATCGTCACGAAGAATATATATTTTATGTACACAATATTTGACACCTAGTGTTATACAACAAATGTCCAGTTACGAAGATGTCAATATAGTTTTAAGTGTCATGTCACGTTTTATAATGTCATGTTAAAAACGTGACGTGTGGAAGTAACTGAAAATATATATTGTTATTATTTTTCTAACATCTTCATTCTACTTATATTAATTAGTAATCAAATTTATTTTAAAATTTAAATCGTTTCACATTAACCAAAATAAGTTAATTAAGCTATAAAGTTTGTTGTTAAATACAAATTTGTTAGAACATTAATTTTATTTAAGGAATTTTAAATATATTTTTACTTTTATTGTAATCTTTTATTTCTAATGAAATATCTAAAAAGTACTGATAAAACTTGAAAAATATACCTTCAATATTAAATAGCATTTTATAAAAATAGTTGTTTCTGTGTATAATCGTTGTATTTGTTTCTCTTTATAAATTAGGAATTATAATTATTGTCATAAAAACATGAAAAGGGGAGTAAATAAAATCTAGAACATTTGAAACAGCAAATATATTCATGAAACTAAATAGGGAATTAGCGGAAATCTAATTATAATATGTTAATTGCACGTTTTATTGGTTCGATAAACCTGAGCGCCAGGTATTTGAACCTTACGTAAGTTACGCACGGCGGGAATTATTCGTGCGCTTTTTTGGGTAATATGAAGAAGTGGATTAACCCGGGGATGGATGACCTGAGTGCACGCGATCCGCTCAGGCCATGGTATGAAGTGATTGCGGTACGTGCATTACCGTAGATCAGAATAATCTAACTATGGAGCAGGAAGAGTGCGAATGAATGGAACCGATGGATGGTGGTGATGACGATGATGATGCGCGTCAGTTGGAATGCAGACACAATTGACCCACGATCCGGAGGACTTAATGGCAAGAATTAATTCGCCCCGTCTGCATATAAATCAATTGACTTTCTTCGTTTTCCCAGCCGCAATAAATTCAACGACGAAAAGTTTCCCTTCGCCCAGGAAAAACGGAGAGATAAATGGCTTTTATATTAACTAAGAGGCGCGCGGGATGCGCCGAACCGACCCGCCAACCGCCCTTCCGAATGCCCAAAACTTTTGAAATATTCAAGCTCAAAGGGTGTCGTCGTCTGTTCTGCTGCGCCCACTACTCTCGTGCACCCGAAAACTTTCCTCATAAACATGTAGATGTAGCGTGTGTTGCGTGTCCGTACGCCCCTTTGGTCGACCCGATAAAATATTAAGAAGATAGATTTTGTCATGTGCCAGGGTGAGAGGAGACTCCAATGGAGAGAGAGAGAGACCAACGGAAACAAAAAAAAAGAAGAATATATGTTATAAATGGAAGACAGAGTGAAACTGGGGGTCTCTCCGATGCTGACCAAGCAAATCGACATTTATTGTTATGGCATTCATAAAATTGATTTTATTATTATGTCTGCGGCCATACATACGGACGCACACGGAAAGGGAACGACCATCAAACCATCATGTTCATTGCCTTGTTTTCCCGAAAACAACTTAATCTGCGCATTTTAAAGCCCACGGCGTTTGAAGTCGTACAACGAAACCGCATGCAGGCAAAAGCACAAAAAAGGAGGAAAGCACATATTCACATCGACGTGAATGTAGAACGACATCGAAAACCGCGAGTGTAGAGATTATAAGCTTCGGTCGGTTTCCTTTTGTTGCGGACGAGAAAACAATAAAGAGGAAAAAGAGGCGATACGTCAAGCGTTTACCCTTTGAGGGTTTGTCACCGTCCTTTGCCGGACATATAAATTAACCCAGTTTAGTTTTAAATAACCCATAGCTTTCCACTTTGGTGGATTTTAAAGTTAATGCTGTAAGTAATTATTAAACAGCCCGAGAGACTTCGGTCAATGGCCTTTGTGCCTATGCCAATATATATTATGTTACTTCTTCTCGTTCATTACTAAATTAGTTTCAGCTGTACAAAATATACTACAGTTTATCTTCATAATCTAACTGTAATTATAACCGAGATGATTTCAATATAGACGTGCACATAGATGTCACATCATCTAAAACCAGCTACTCGCTATAAGTTATGCCAATATTCTATTCGAAATAGAATATTGGCATAATATTCTATTCGAAATCTATTGGCTAAATGAGCTCAAGCTCACATGTACGCCACCCCTTAAAAATATCTCACTCCATGTATGTATATCTACTCTAAATAAATATTTTTAAACTTCAACTTCACTATTCGAAATATTTGTATTTCCCACATACAGTGGAACCTCGCTTAACGAGTTTAATTCGTTCCAAAATTTCAGGATTTTTACTCGTATAGTGAAACATATTCGAAAATACACATAATATGTGTACACAAGTTTTAAAAATGATGTAGCAGACTTCTCTTCTTATCGTCACTCATGCGAAACGTCGCTCATTAAGCGAGTCATTTTTTTTTTCATTTCTTTTTTGCTCGTTAAGCGAAATGCTTCCTAAATATACTTACAAACCAATGTGAATACTATATTTTGAACAAAATATTTGTTAATTTGATTTAACCAACATTTAAAACACATACACAAGTATCAATATGATATATAAACGAATTAATAATGCAGAACTTCTATAACAAAGAATTAAAAGATCCTTAGAATTGCCAGTATGTAATGATGTTGCAGTATTATATAAGTACATCGAGATTGTATGTTATTAATTGATAACTTGTTCTGAGAATGCCTTTCATTTGATGGCACTCCCTTCCGTCGGAGATAGGTAATAAAGTAAAAGCGTGTAAACTTTGTAACGCGAGATGGCTTTCTTCAATTCCATCCGTAACGCGATCCTCATTTTTATTAACTGTTAAATTCCGTCGGCTTCACGGGACTTTATTGCTGCGGGCCATGTGATTCCCAATAAGAACTTTTCGATTGCTCGTCGAACGATCGAGACCGAGCTCAAGTTGCTGCTCTTTCTTCTTCTGCTGGATTAAGCGTGATTCACGTTCATGCAGTTGCGTTTGGGGTTCGATCAGGGAAAGGACACATATGCTTAATAGTGTTAGCACCCTCCCGCAAACAGCACAATGGAACTTCTCTCCACCAGTTCGCCGTATGTAAAGTTATGTGATAAATGGCCACTATGGGAGTCCGTCGGATGACTCACGGCAAAAATTTCAATCACAATCGTCGTCGCATCGCATTAGACGAGAGCTCAGTGATGATGACTATGAGGTGGAGGAGGAGGAAGTTGTCCAGAGACACGCACATGCATCTAGATTATTATGATTTTCACTCTGTCTCGCTTTAGTAACGATACTCGATTACTCCCCAGATCACTATCGACGTACAGATTTTAATCAGAAAACAAGTGATCATAAATTTTCGCCCCCTGCAAATCGCGACAATCCCTCGCACCCTCCCTCCATCCCAAAAAATAAATAAACAGTAAAATATTCATAAGAAAACTCACGCGATACGATCTAATGTAATATTCCCTTTTGAAAATGGTACAGAGAAATCTAGAACGCTAGAGAAACACGAGCTTATACAGCACGATACTAAAGAAGCATCAATATTAAACTCTAACAGTATCTTACTCGTATCTTTTTACTGACAAGCGTCATTTGAATTAAGTGGATAAAATATATAATTCATACTTGAACTATTTGCATTAGATACTGACTAGTCATTTCATAAAATAATAGATTTGATAGGAATCTTAATATTTTTACTGTACATATAAATGAATTAATGAGTTCATTTCATTGTTGCTTTTCTAGTATTTTTATTGTTTTAAACATTTAAATATATCTATAGCCACATAAATTGAATTTTATAGAAATAGAAACGAATTTTATTTTGATAATTGTCGACAATTTTCCGCTATATCAAATTCTTGAAAACAACATTTTTTGTTTCATGCTAATATTAGATGGTTCAGACTATACGAATATTAAATAAAAACAGACATAAAAATAGCTGCAAAACAAAATGGTAACGCTACTTTTATGACACACTGCACTTCCATAAAACTCCAGTGGAATTGTTATATGTGAATTTTCAGTATAATATTAACTTTAAAAATGTCGTTTTAAATAAAGATTCAAAGATTGGCGAGGATAATATATATTTTTTTATATGTGTGCCTGTATTATCTTCCATCCATGCCCTGTTTTAAACGACTCGATAAATTTACATTTAAAAAAATGATGCTTCTGTCCCCATAAATTCACTTCTGGGTTAATACGGCTGCTCGTTTGTACGTCGTCTTTTTTTCTCATCACTTTCCGTATGGATTTTGTCGAATTTATTAAGTCCCTCGGTCGATCCATTTACGAAAATGTTTGCGTCGGCGATCGAGGAATTGAATTCGTGTCAGATGGAGGACCCGACGGTAATCCTTCAGGACGAGCAAGCGAACGTCCCCTTCATAGAGACACGAGACACCTTCGATATTTATAAACCGCAAGATCCATCACGCGAAAGGGCGAGAGATAAAGGACCACCAGGAGATTCGGAGGTCTAATAATATAATTGAACGCGCCGGTGAAATAGGGACGCCCTTCGGAATTGCTTGCGGTTTTATTTTCGTGATCTTTTCGTGCGGACCTTTTGTCCTCGGGTAATTGGTTTCCGGTCAACTTTGTACAAATGGATTCCCCTTTCAGCGATTGTGTGCTGGAGAGTGGTGGAACAGAAGGTCACGAAATCATTGTTTAATCACGTACGATAAAAAAAGGTTCGCCTTTTCTGTACGAGTTTGATCCAATATCTTAACATGTTTACCGATTGATTTTTCTTAAAAATTGATAATTATATCAAATATAAACAAAATATATGAAAAAGTATTTGTCAACAACTTTAATGGCTTTTCTAATAGAAGAACCAACATCTTATTTCATTTACAAATATGAAACTGAGTAATAAGTAAACACTTTTCAGCCAGTTGCTAATTACTTATACATATTAACTCATATGTGCTTGATGATATAACCATTTGTTTCAACTTCAATTTTGTATTTACTTCAAGCGATTATAAATACGAATTTGTAAAGAAAAGTATTAAGTTTTTATTAATTATAAATACTAACTAAATCATATAATCAATTTTTATTGATGGTCCTGCAAATAAGATAATTATCTTAATTGACACATGTAAAAAGTACATTTCTAAACATAATTGAATAATTGAAATAACCTGAGATAGAATGTAAAGGGAAGTGCTCCATTCGCGTGAACTTATGGACCACCCCCTTTATCATTGTCTTTGATAAATTTGGAAGGAAAGACAATGGGTGGCTGCACCTAAGTGAACTATAACTGCTTCAGTCATTATGTTTCGCATCAAAGTGGCAGACGCCTTTCATCTTCCGCGACTCCACCGATGGAGAGGCGCAAGCAATTTCTTGTAAAAGTGGCGTACTTTATGTGCGTTAAATGCATAAAGGCAAAATTGTGGATGCATCTGCTACGGCAATAACGTTGATAACGCAATGATTTATTGTCTAGTGCCGGTAGAAACGGCCGAATTTGCGGTGGCGTACATCAAAGGCTCCGAAACGAGAAACAGCTATAAGGAGAAGAAGAAATGGGAAACAAATGTGTCTGCACGGTCGGGGGGCAAAAATCCGCTTAATTAATAAACGCACGGCGATGTTCACGTGGGCCAGTATAACTAACAACAACAAGCATCTGAAGAGAACTAAAAATGAAAGCACAAGAAACTTGGGCAATAAATGCGCCTTATATGGCGCGGGCGAAGCGAAAGAGGATGCTGTGTCGGGGTACTCTGTCGACTATGTCGGGTGTCAAAAGTAAATAAACCGCTAAATGCTGTAAACATGTTTGCTTCCTTTTTACCTTCGTTTTTTATGGGCACTTTTATATGAATGAACGAGCCTAGAAAGAGCAAACACCCGCGACTTAACACCTCCTCCTCTTCCACCACCACCGCCACCTCGATGAATGGGCCAAGAAAAATGTCGCACCTCGATCATCGGAATACCCATAGATCCATCCATAAATTGTGGTGAAACCTCCCAAGAACATCTTCTGCAATTACCGTCTGGTGGTTCTGGAAACCGCGACGCCGCCTCTCTCTCTTTCTCTATCATCTTCCATATACAAACAGAAAATACATTCACTCTCTTTCTCTCCCGGCATCTGCAGAATTCAATGGCCCGAAATTCTATTACGCGGCACACGCATTATTCTCTTTGCTTTCCGCCGTGATGTAAATTTAGAAATGTGTCCGATCCAGATATTCTTGATTGACATGTTTAAAGTTGGCCTCCGCCAAGAGTTTTACAAACTTTTGTTTCGGTCGGGCCGAGGCAAAACGCTGTGCTCGTGACAGCCTGCCTTTCGAAATGGGTCAATATTCGATACCAAGTACCTGATGTGTATACATCCACTTCATCCAAAACAAAATAATAATAAAAAAAAAATGGGAAGCAAAAAGCAGTTGGTTAAAAACTGCAACACGGTAGTTGGGTCAAAAATCAACACCCCTTAGCGAAACATGTTACAATTTGCTACTGGTATACAAACGATATTTGAGATTGACAAATTTTCAAAATATAAACACAAAATATTTCAATTTTGATATATCACAATTATAAACACATACTAACAAATTATTTTTGGTCTTTGGTAATTTTCAATTTAGAACATTATAATTAAATAGACCTACATCAAATAGCAATTTGAAATAGTTAATTAATAAATAGTATAATTATGTCTACTTTCTGCTTGTTATTATTGTCTTCTGCTAAAGATGTAAATAAGTTTAAGGATAAAACACCTATGGTCAATTCTTTACTTTCTTTATATTATAATAGTATATCAAGAAATTAGCTACAATCGATATGAGGGAGATTTCATTTCATAATTACTTCTGAAAAACTTTACCACTAAAATTTTACCGGTGGTAAAGTTTTGATCAATTTTGACAATTAATTTGAAATTGAATCAATCATTTTGGGATTTACAGAACCTATAACCGCAACATGTGGTACACGGCAAGTGGTATAATTGAAATCGTTGAAACACGGCCAAACTTTTTCCCTGAGGTTATGCTTTATGACTTCTGAAATGGTGGAATTAATCTGAGCGGTGAAATTTCAACGAAAGCCCATAACTTATTAAACATTGAAAGTTTATGTTTAATTAACGTTGTCTGCGGATAATTAGCATGACAAAGGGGTCTGCTTGAAAAGACCGCAAACTTCGAAGCCTTTAACACTTATGCAAATTTTTGTATCCACCGAGCAGAGCAGCAATTGATTTCGAGCACCATCAACGTGCTCCGTACAAAACAAGTACAATTATGGCCCTGGGAAAACATTAAGCTGAACCCTTTATCATTACGTTTTTTTTTGTATGTGTGCATGTTGCCGTCCCTTCCAAAGGGTTGCAATTAGGTTGTTTTAGTTGCTACCACCGTACGTTCATATTTTTTTTTGTGTTTTCCTCCACTCGGTAAATTATGGAACCCCGTAGCGCTAATTGGTTGAGGATCTTCTGGGTAGAAGGAGGAGGCTACGTCACGCGACCCCCTCGAGCCACAGGATAAAATATGCATCCCGACATTGACTAACTAACTAACTGCGCACACAAACAACTTCAAGTACGCCCATTACCTATTATTAACGGAGCTGAAGGGATATGTAATTCGTCCACGAAACGCGAACGATTTTCTGGAGTGGACGCCGCGAGGCAAAACTCTGGATACGAAAGCGAAACGGATACCATAACTTCTGGAATTTGTTTTTCCATACTATGTACGTAATTTTATTTATTGTTTCTATATGCGGGACCGGGGGGAAAAAAGTGGTGTGCCGCACGCCACATTCGCATTCCGGCAGATTAAGAGGGAGGGAGTGACGAGAATAAAAAAATATTATGAAAGGAACGTCGAAGAACGAACGGCCTTTCGAGGAGCGAGAAATAAATACGTTGTAATACTTTAAGTGTACCACGTATCAGATGTATTTGTACGAATTGGGTCGAGTTCTGCTGGCGTTTACACGCGATATAGACCGTCGGGTGGTACCAGCCCAGTTTTATTTTCGTTCCTTTTGAAATGAGGGTGGTTGGAATCAGGTGCGCGTATATGCATGGACACGTCGGGGGTTGCTAGTCTGATGGACGGTCGCAATTACGTCGTGTTCATGCTAATAGGTAGCGTTGATACATTATTAACGGCCATCGGGGGGCGGTTGCCGCATAATGAATCGCATTCGTTACCGGGTTTCAGTCTTGTTGGAACGCAGAATGGTAAGTTTCAACTCTGCCTTGGTAGGTGGCCGGCAGAGACGCTAATTAAAGATCCAACAAATTTATCGCCACCCAATTAAAAGCGCAATCTGCTCATTGCTTCTTAACCCGGCGAAAACCAATCACGAACTTGCCAGACCCTTACGGCTACAACCGACCAAAGAAAACTTTCAGTTTATGGTGCGTTAAACCACCCCGATTTCAGCAGTTTTATGATCTGAGAAAGGACGCCAATCTCTCAAGAGCAAATGAACAAAAGCGATTTTATGATAAAAAAAAATGTCAAGATAAAATTGTAATACTATCAACTTTATTAAAAGTATATCTGGTAAGGTAAGTAGTTTCTACTCAGCTATATGCACAAGTAGTGTAAAAAAAGAGAATATTTACACATCAAACATACTCGCGATAAATTTAATTTATGAAGTTTTCGTTGTACAAAACTATTATCTCTTAGAAACGATATTTCCCAAATTCATTATACTAATTTAATATCTACAAAAATAAATGGCTTTTAGTCCGCTATAAGTACAGTTGCATTATTACATCAGGTGTATGTTGATTATATGTATTTCATATACAATCTGAGACACATTCTAATATCTTATATCAGTTTAATAAAACTGCATTACAGATCTATATTATTCTCATCATTTATTGGAAATAAAGTTGAGGTTTAATAAATGTTCATATTAAAGAATAGCGGATGGATTGCATATGCACCAGACTACAGACATCAACAAATGGAAGCAATGCTGTTTAGCAGTTATTTACTTGGAAAGATGCTTCTTTGGGAAGGAAGACTTATGGGGAGCATCCGACAGTTGGAAATACCCGATACATTACGCCGTGAAGCTGGAGTTGAATCTAAATTTTTAAGGAATCAGGAAATCGCCGTAAATGCAAAGAAGCGACGATTTAAAATCTTGGATTAATATTAATAATTCAGATGTTGTACATGCACCGTTGTCGCTTCAGTCTTTTATTTCCCATTGTCCGCATCGTGTAAAGTTGGAACGTAGCGAGCAGAGAGGAATTGCATTTAATTCCGCGCAACTTCGCTTCACCTTTTTGCATATTTCCCATTGCGAAATTGTGTTTCATATTAAATATATAAATCAGGACAAGCGAAAATGCAGTAGGACCCAACCTCCCAGCATTTTATTCCAGTTTAATGCAACCGCCGCTGCTGCCGCCTCCACCCTTCCATGCATATACCATGCCGACGCAAATGCGCTTCACAAATCCCAACACACAATCTGAATTGCACTTTATGGATTATAGCGCTCCGAACTTATTGCAAGCCCAAAACATAACGTTAAGGAGTTTAATCAACGTTTTACATTGTTGCAATACTAGAATACAAATGAAAGCTTGATAATAAACTATTAGAATCACAAAAGTAATTCACAATTATATTCATTTTAATGTAGTAGATCATATAGTATGCACAGGATTATATACTAAAGTCCACAGTCCTACTATTAGAGTTGTTAGCAACAATATTTATTCTCAAGTAACTTATCCATTATTGCTTATTGAATACTTAATAATTATATCGAGTATAGTTTGTTATGCATGTATTTCCAATTCTCGCATTACTTGACAAGTATTGCGTAGCAAAATGTAGGATTTATTCGATATAAAATAAAATGCGATGAATAATTTGGTGAATTCTAGAAACCCGTCCATTATGCGCACGTAAAACAATAATTTAATAACAATCATCGCGTCCGTGCATTAAACGATGCGATGTAAATTATTCAGTTTCGATTCAATTATCGCGGATTTATTTATATATGCGAAATACGCACGAAACATACACTCACACATAAACACACACAATGCAGCAGCGTAAATAAATATCGTAAATAAAATATAGAGAAAAACAAAATAAATTTCATATGGAGTCGGGTTTTTCATGTATTATGTTCCAAAAATGCAATTTATAATTTCCAATCGTTATTTACTTCTTCACATATGCTGAATTCTGTTGTTATTTATTATTGGTATACCTGCAGCAGCTTACCTGCATCAATTAATTCGTAGGAGCAGCGTGTGGGAGAAGGATGATGAGTGTCGAGTTTCTGAATGAGCATTTACATGACAGCATATTTGTGTTCCGCCTTATGAATGGTCTCGAATGAGTATATGAAACAGTCATTAATAGGTTTAATATTCGTCTGGGTATTACTATAAGCGCGTTTCCAGAAAGTATAACCACACACTACAGACACTTTATATATATATACGCATTTGAAATGTTGCTGAAGCTCAAGTTTTCAAATACTGAAGTAGATTTAGTATTTCATTAATTATTTCACTTAAAAAAAATGGGTTCTATAGATTAATAAAATATTGGGTATATATGTTACGGTAAAAGTACATAGTCGATAAATGTAAGTTCTACTTACATTTATCCAACATTTCTGGAAAATGTATAAAATATAAAAGTTATGTCACGCCAAAAAAATATTTTATTTTGAACCTGACACATTGTTTGCTGGTGATTTAACCTAACACTGATATACAACAACTGTATCTCGTATTTATTATTTTCAACATTTACCGATATACAAAGGTAGATGTAAACATTTACCGGTGAAAGTAGATATGTGACGCTTCTGTCAGATACAGGGATATATATACATTTACCGATTGTGTACTTTTACCGTGACATATACAACGAACTGTTTTAATATTACATAAGAAAAACTAGTTTGAGCAGATCAATTTTTTATAAAGTTATTCTAAGAAATATTATTGTTATATTATTTAAAAGAGGATACATGCAACCTTCAATAGGAAGTAATCGATATACAAATTGAGTTTTTTTTATAAAATTAACAACAAAAACAGACAAAAGACATTATTGATGTTATTATAAAACAAATATATGAATATTATAAGTATGTATAATATACACCAATTACAGCGAATTATTTTAATTGGTACAAATGCATTAGATTTACTGTCATGTTTTCTGAAACTCAAAATCTAATGAGAAGTTCTTTTTGGGTTTACAATTTCATTACGACTGTAATGCATGGAATGAAACAAATTGGCTTTGAGAAGCACTATCATCAAATTTATTTTTTTTTTTCGAATTTTAAGTCCAGAATTTCTTCTTCTTTTTGTACAAGGGGAGTATATCTTTAATGGGAAAATGCAATTTTCCACGACTAAATTAAGTTGGTTGCTCAGAGAGCGCACCCAGATTTCTTCAATAAACTATCGAATGCCCTCTCCGTAACTTAATTCAATCGCGATCCCTCTTCCTCCTCTCCACGTCAAAACGGCCGGAAGTAATGCGAG
Source organism: Nicrophorus vespilloides (assembly GCF_001412225.1). NCBI lineage: Eukaryota > Metazoa > Arthropoda > Insecta > Coleoptera > Silphidae > Nicrophorus > Nicrophorus vespilloides. Next base: position 37,944 of record NW_017096968.1, read on the forward strand.
CGATAAGCATTCGCAAATACCGGGGTCTCCGGTTTTTCTTGTGTTTTAGGTTGGCGCCGTCTATTGGCATCGCATAAATCAAGTCGACTCCCTGAACACATAAAATGGGGTCGTGCACAAAGCTTTTTGTTGTTGTTGTTGATGATGATGCTCCATCCTCTCTCTCCCCAAACACGTATATAAAGGAGGTGGAGAGACGCTTCCGTTTCGAATGTTATGCGAATTTTATTGGCCGCAATTTTGCGCTGAGAATTATGATTATGGTCGCCTTCCGGCCGCGAGGAGGAAAAGGACGATGCGGAGAAACCGCCGCAGCCACTCCACTCGATCACTGTCCCGAAGACAAACAGGGTATATTTCAGGTGTTAATTTGCAGGTACTTCGTGCCCTTTCTGAATTAATAATATTTGCACTGGCGGTTCTCCCAAATTACGGAGCGAATCTGGGCCGCGAATGAATCCTTCGGTCGGAAGGGCATTCATTTTAATTAACCGTTCTCGTCGAAAGGGCAACCGAACTATCATCCATCTATCCACCCACCAACGCTGTACGTTGCTGCTATGCTCGTTGTTTTTTACGAGCACTGTTCCATCTACTTTTATTGCCGGAGAACTGCGAAACGTCAAGTTTTATGTCAAGATCCGGGTGTGAGAAAACTGTCTAGCCCTCTGTGTTTGTTCATCGTTAAGGATGTTCAAATTCGCCGCCCCCTGACTTACAATGAAAACAATACTTCTTTTGTTTCTGATCAGACCCATTTATTAATAATTCATTGCAACGTATTTCTACTTCAATATAAATTCAACATCAAAGACAAAGAAGAAATGTTATTTATTATTTATTATTATAATTAATAATAACTATGCAATAACAAGATAAAATTTCAATAATAAATAATAAGTGGTACAGGTTACAGTTTTTATCAAAAAAAATATATAAAATAACAATAAAAATGAAAATTAACAGATCATTTAAAACTCTCAAAAAAACATGTGAACGACATTTTATATAATCATGTTAGTTTCTTGGAATTGAGAATACATTTAAGAGTCAAAATGCGCGTTCCACATTTAATTACATCATAAAAAATTTCTTTTCATAATAATAATATATAAAAATAAATAACTCAGTTATTAAAAACTTGAGTCGTAATTACATTTGTGTCATTTTTCCTGTAACATATTTGATACTTTAGGAAGGTTATTTCTCTGAATTAAAAAATAAATTAAAAAAAACTAAAATCTCGTTCAACATTTAATTACATCATAGAGAAACTAAGGAATTTCTTTGTAACAATAATCTATACATAATAAACTTTCACGTGCTTAGAAACGACTAATTTCTTTGTGACTTAATAATTATTGATTCTTCTTTAAAATAACTACATTTTTTAAACTAATACGAATTCCTTACTTATTTCTTTCAAAGATATAAAAACATTGTAATTGTTCTATACAATTATTTAGTAAGCACTAAAATTTGCATTGCATTCAAATCTAATGCTAGTATGCTTATGAACATTTCCATACAATTTCTGGATTAACATATTTTTAAATGAAAATATATAAATAATCAATAATTTAAACAATTATAATTAGTTAATAATTTAGAATTTTAAAAAACTTACCTTAAAATGTTGAAAGGATTTTTTTTAAATTAATCTAGAATTTTTAATTAAACTTAAAGTAAAACAGTTTTTTTTTCAACTTAGAATGAATTGTAAATAGGTTTGTATACGTTTGCGTTTCTAGAATGGTTGAAATTGAAAAAAAGAACTGCAATGGAAATGATTGTGTTTCACGTTTTCGTTCTCATGAAATTGTGGGTTAATATTGGTGTACGCCGTATATATTTTCGCACACAACTTTACCTAGGTGTGCAATTAATTGCACGTTGCCTTTCATTATATCAGTCTTGTTTAGAGCGTCGAAATGCGCTGTTGCAGTTATTAGAGAGGTAACTAATTAGTGAAGTTTACATAATGATAGTTGTTCATTTAGTCCTTTTTTCACGACACGCCTGTAACTTTGCAAGGGCGTCAAGGCTGGGACGAGAGTGAATAGTCGGAGGGATATATAAAAAAAAGAAATGAAAAGGAAGAAACAACAGCAGCAACAACAACAACGATGACGACGGGGAAAAGGGTGTGAGCTGTGAGTCGAGACACAGGGGATTAATTTTAATCAGACTCACGCTGGGCTTCTGCTCCTTAACGTGACGCATCACGGAAAACAGCGTTCACGCCAGGACTAATCACGAAAAATGACAGTGGACGTTAGTTGCACAACGAGCGCGACGCGACGTGACATCAAACTAGTTAAGTTTCCATCCCGAACGGAGGAGAATATGTTGTGAAAGCGTAATTCTCCAGGCCTCTGTTGCAACAATCGTTTTGGCCTCATTGTTGTTTCAGGACGACAGCGTCGAGGACGATTGGAGAACTGTATATGAATTATACCTGAAATGTGCGTTCGCCAGGTGCAGCATTGTTCACTGAACATTGAAGAATTCGTTGCGGAAGTTATTTGCACACGCGTTGCGGAATTACCGAATGCCTAATGGTTGGCGATTACTCAATTTGCCCGCGCTCGACGAAACCCTCGAAACCTCTGTGAACGAACAAATTACTCACAGCACCCCCACAGTATTGTTAACTAAATTCAGCATACTGGTTGAATAGGTGGTTCGAGTTGTATTTACACCTATTTAAACTCATATCCTACCATCTATTATATTTGAACATATTAAATAAACAATTGTAAAGATAATATACATTAACGTATTATTTTAACCAATTATGGTAACATTTGCTAAGATAATAGATTTGTTCAGCTATGTATAGCGAAGATATGCGTGGTATAAACCAATGATTCTCAAAGTGTCACGACCCCCAGGGGGGTTACAGAAAAATTGATTACAAACGGGACGGTATGTTTTTTCTGCACATACCCATTATTCGGGGGGTCCTTTAAGTGCAAAGGGTGTGGCGGACCAAAAAGTTTGAGAAACGCTGGTATAAACTTATTTACCAAATGCAAAGTACTAAACGGATGTTACATATTAACTGAACATTAAATAATTGAGATATATTTGAAACTTATCACTCTTAAAAAGTAGTTTAAATATTAAAATCATTAAATTTATTTTATAAATACTATTTCTTTATGACCTATAATTTAAATTATACCACTATACTGAAATATATAACTACACCACTTAATGAACTAAATTACAGTTACATTAAAGTAACTTTATTATTTGCATTTTGTATAAAACAATAGAATAATTTGGAATTACTGAAATGAACATTACATTAATCAAATTAAATTGTTATATAGTAGTTACCATTGTTTTGTCCACTGTATAGTTTCATAATGTGGATACAGCGTTCTATCATAATTAATATTTATTCAAAAATCTTTATTGGTCTCTCTACTTGGAACATTCACAATTTGTATAAAAGAAAACAAATCATGTGTATAAAAAAAATATACCAAAAAATATAAATCAGGATTTTCGCTTACAAATTTAAAGAAAAATCATAAATCGTCTTTTCACCAATTAATTCATTATTCAATTTGTGACTTTATTTATGTATACGATAATTTTCACTAAATTAAATTCAATAGTTTATCTAGATAAAATATATGCTTTAATACTAGTTTCTAATTTAGGTTATATCGATTCAAGAATTTTGAAAAAAAAGTAAGTAATTTTTAGATCTTTTTTCGGAGTTTGTAACATAAAGTTGAGTTGAGTAAATGTACATATTTTTACCCTCTATGTATCTGAGAATGAATATACAATTAACACCACATTTACAATAGTTTATTGTCAAATTGTCGTTAATAAATCATAATTTGTCAAGTAATTGAATACATATAACAAATGTTGAAAAAGTCTGATTAGGAAATATGAGCTTTCAATTCGATACGATTGAACTGAATGAATTAATAGCGATGAATCATGGAAACACATGCCAAAACCAAGTATTTGTCATATAGTAATCGTGGAATTGATGATATTGTTTTTATGAATGGAATTAAATCCATTGAGATTAAATCCATTTATAAAAAAAATATATACGTAATGTGTGAATGATTTGCAAAACTATTAACAAATAGACTTGAAAATAATTGATTCATAATAAATGATGTAGTATATATTTAAATATTATTTTAATAAATTATTCAAAAATATCTCCAGAATGTACTAAATTTCTAGTTTATCATTTCTTCTAATAGTTCTATAGTACTTTATTGAAATATGTAAATTCGCTGATTTATACAACGAAATTTTTTTAACTACTAACTTGACAATTTATCAAATACTTGCCAACTACACGTAATATCACAGAATTTATGATGGCCATAGATATAGTATAAATAAATTATTTAGTAAATATAGTGCATAGTGAATGGATACAAATATAATTATAATCAAGTGTTCCATATTGCACTGTTCCAGATTCAACGCTTTATTAGATTTATGAAACATGTCATGGATAGACAATAGAATCGTAAAGCATGCAAAGTAACATTGACTCATTCAGTGTTGTTCATATTAATAAACAATTTAATTATATTTCTCTTTCAAGTCACATTAAAAAACCGTAGGAATTTATTGAATCTATACTTTCTAGAAGATACAAATACAGTTTAATCCGTTCCAAAATTTCCGGATTTTTACTCGTATAGTGAAACATATTAAAAAATACACATAATATGTGTACACAAGTTTTAAAAATGATGTAGCAGGCACGCAATCCGGGACTTCTCTTCTCATCGTCACTCGTTATGCGAAACGTCGCTCGTTAAGCGAGTCATTTTTCTTACAATTAATTTTACTCGTTAAGCGAAATGCTCGTTATGCGAGGCGAGGTTCCACTGTATAAATGAAATCAAGATGTTCTACAAAATAGTGTTTTTAATAAGTAATTCCGAAAAAAAAAACATACAAAAAGCAGTAAATATGTCTTAAAAATATTAGGTATATCTTGATGATATAAATATAAATTGATTCAGCGGGATATGAAATCAGTTTTTCCACAGGGTATTGTCTAAGTTTAGAGATGTGTTATGATATTCATGGACAAAAGAATCGCGAAGTATATATACCAAATTTATTGAAATAGGAAATAATGCACATTATGTAATCAACAAAATATTATCATAGCAAAAAAAAACAGTAGGAATTTGTGTCTTCTACAAATATGTCATCATGTGATATAAATATAAATCGAATCATCGCAGTAGAGCCGAAACGAAATGTAGGCGTAATGAATTACGTGCGCGAATAACTCGCGCTGCACTTTAAGACCAACTGATTTAGAGACGGGATCCAACACGTGTTGTGATTAGATAAATCTGCTCTAAAATAGAAAACGGACTCTAAGTGCGCCTGGGAAATGAACGAGCCAAAGAAAAGACCTAAGCTACAAGCAGAAGACGGTCGGCGGCGACGAAGGAGACTGAAAAAATAAAATAGGTAGAAAAGGGCAGCCGTTTATACGTAATTAGAGTTTATTGGCTCCGCGATCTGGCCGCGTTTGCAGTTTATATCGCTGCCTGTAAATTTCCTCCACGGCGAATCCAACGAATTATTTATTGCTTCCTATGTGTAATTGCGTCCAGTGCCAAGAAATAGAAAAAGTAGAAGGGATACAACAAAAAAAAGAGAACAAGGAGAAGTGAAGGAAGAACGACGCCCCGTGTTCGAAATAATTCAATAGCTGTCTGCACCCCCGCCCACCCTACGTGAATTTTCCCAGGGAAATGCGTGCCGGAGGCGCATTTACTACATAAAACTAATAGGAAAAACTTTCGCCCATCCATTTATTATCGATGGCCGTCCAATTTATTTAATTACCGGATAATAACACGCTCCGACGCAATTGAATATTTCAAGGAGATCCAACTTTGCTTACGACATCATCGATCAAGGTGGACCTCCGCGAACTAATAATTAACCACGACGACGACAGCGACGACAACGCGGAGATCCTCTTCCACTTTGTTTGAACTTCTTCTTTCGTTTCTTTTTCCTGAACTGTGAATAATGAAAACATTGTTCCTTTCATTACATCGCTTTCCCTTCTCGAAACATGAAAGAGGTTCAAGTACCAGGGTGAACGCAACAAAGAAGAGAGAGAGAGAAGAAAAAACAACATGTACACAGCAATTAGTCTCCACCTTTTTCAGGCTGCGGCAATTTCAGCCTTACAAGAAGGCCCTTGAAGGCCACTTGACCGGAGCCCAGACCGGGGGCACTTAATACCGTAAAATTAAGTTGTTTCGCAGCATAAAAAGAAAGTCCGCGTGCCGAAGTTTTTAATAATGCAAATGATTGCGATTTGCGCGCCCAAAAACCGTCACCAGACACGCACCCGATAACAGCCCAACTCGCAATCCAGGAATCTTAATTAAGCTCAACCATTATACTTAAACTAATTGTTGCATAAAACTTAATTTTCCGCGCTTCAAGATATTAAGTATTCCGAATTCCCCGCACTAAAAAGCAGTTTTAATGCGGCGGCTACATTCGAACGTCGCGCGTTTCGAATAAGCCACGCCATCTACCAGTTGTTCTCAGAACTAACAGCGCAACATTAGATGATACATCCACAAACAATTAATTAGCTGTAATTACGCAAACGAACAATAATTAGGCGACATTAATTAATTGGTTTTCGTGAATCTTTAAACGACGCTCCTTCCATTGTACTACGAGTTTCCCCATCGATGAGTCTGCATTATGAATCGCATCGATCGGTGAGGTAATAACCTGAGAAAGTCCGCCTCGAAACTCCAATTAAGCCTTAAAAATCATGTTTTCCATCTTCTCAGAAACCATGGGTAATTGGTCCTTCGGCAATTAAAAACGCGAGGTCGAATCGTCAACCGCGTTAAACATTTTTTTTTATGTAATGCAATTTATTATTATTTTTTGCGCCTGAAAATATTGCACCATCATTATACTCATTTCATTTAATGTCCATCCCACATGGACCGCAACAAAAATCAAACAAATAAATAAAGCGAGTGTATAACAGCCGTAAAAAGTAATGACGAGGAATACGATTTGGTGCCGGACACGAGACGGAAGGAGAGAAGATTAAACAGATGGAAGTGAAAAAAAAAGCTGTGATCGTCGTGTTTGCGCAATTTTTTAATTTCATGCACATTAAAGCCGGCCAGTTAAACGAGATTTATACATATTATATTCGTTCGTACTCTCGTTGATGAGGGCGACCAACAAAAAAAGAGGAGTTCGAGCTATTGCATTACCTTTTCGCCAAATACCTTTTACTGGCGCAAAGCTTTACTCCGTTTCTCTCTCTCTCACTTTTCTCATATATACTATCTTGAGTATACTCCAGTTATAAGGATCGAATGCGGCGGCAAAATTCAATACACTTTTATATATCCTCAAATATATGATATCGTTACCGCACATGTAACACACAATATCGAGGAATCAAATTGAGAAATAAAATTCTCCCCCTTTCTCCGTCTTATATTATATATATAAATATATCTTTGGCCGGAACGAGAAAGAGAGAAATCTAAAGCAAAGGAGACGTATATATATTACATATCTCGCCTGAAAGACGTGATCGAATTTCCGGGGTGAACATGGCGTGGAATTAGAAAACGGACGACGGGAAAGGAGACCAATTTCATTTCAAATTATCAAATTTCAAATGTATTTTCTCTTTATAAAGCACGTACCGTATAAATATTACATTAGTAATTACTCAATCGATACATTTTCAATACCGATATTAATGTTACCATATTAAATTATACTTGTGTTTTTTTTAATTAATTTTTAAGACAAATAAAATATGATCTTTTTCTGTTGGAAATAACACATTTAGTAAGGATACAAATAAAAGGGAATTCTTAATAAAAGTAAATTGGAGTTTCTAAAAATAACTTTTTGATTAGTAAGGTTGAGGATATTGAGGATATCAAGTGTTCAAAGAACATAAGATTTAGTATAAAATGTTGTTTTGAAGTAAATTAGGACCATTAGGAAACGTCGATATTTTTGTGAAATATCTGAGCAAGCAGTTTCCAATTATTGTCATAACTGACATCCTCACAACTGACATTATGTTACCGGTTATGTTGGATTGTGTTAACCTTTACAAAAATTATTTCTGAAGAAACAATAAATGTTTCAGAAATGAACAATTTCTAAATAAAAATAAATGCGTTTAATGTAAAAACAGACACTAATGCTTAGAATTTTTACATAAATAGTTGTAAGTTTACAATATAAGAAAGAAGGATTTGCGAATTATACGTTTTAGAAAATGTATTAATGAAAATGATTTGAATTAATGTAAATATAAAACTAGAAAACAGTTCACATTTAAATTGAATTAAAATGATTTAATTTTAATTGAATTATGACAACAAAAATCTTTAGTATGTTTTCAACACGTAAAATGCTTGAATTGTTGAGGAATCAGAAGCTTTCAGCACATTTTTTTTATGTTGTTGAATACTGTAACAAAGTTTGGAAAGTTCTGATACAGCATTGTCGCGATAGATATGTGTCTGAGAACGGAAAGGGCGTCGGCAGGGCTTAATATAATTTATGTGAGGGCTCGCTGTGCGTGTAGGAACCGTGCCCTGGGGATGCCGACAGCCATCCTCCATTTCCCCACCCCCATTGATATACAAAAGTTTGCATTAAGATTAACAAGTTCAATATTCCGTGCCGACGAATTGCAAAAGACGGAGAAAATTCACGGGACTAATCTAATCCAATTAAAGGAAAAGCCGTATCGGAATTCCATTCGGATCCACGACAGCCGTCGATGAAGCGCAAGAAAAGCGCATGGGAATTGGCTTAAAACGAACCGCATACATTACATTTCTTACATCCTATTACACGTGTCGCGGCAATATCGAAATACCGTACAAAAATACAAATATATATACGATGCAATGAGAGGACAATAGTCATTTTATCTATTTTTCCGTTGTTGGAAATTTTCGCCATGGCCAATCCAATCGTGTATTCGCATCGCACATATTGCGGACCTTCCCATTGTGCAAGGGATATGCCGTTTTTCATTGTTGCAATATTTTCGGTCCAACAGCAACAACAACGAGGCATGGAATTAAATTTGTCACATGTAGAGAGAAAAAAAATGATTCGCAATACATTTGCAGTATTGTGGGGGTGCGATCACGCCCTTATTAAAATAATATCATCATTATATCGAGCGGCATTTGTGACACAGTCTGTTTACACTTTTATGAATTTAAATCCCAACTACTTCCGCTTTGTACAGATATGTTTTCCCAAGTGCACCGCATATCCAGATGCATATTTTATATTAAGTAACTGCGGGTTTATGAAGCAGTGTTCTACGTGAATTACAAATAAAATAGGAAAATTTCGAGAACAATATTAAAGTTGAAGTTACAAACTTGTACTTTTTATAATAATTCATAAAAATTTATTGGGAAAAGACACTAAATTAACAATAATATATCAAACTATCGTTTATTTCATATTATTTTTAATTAATGATTTTTAATAATAACAAAACTATTCTAGTAAGGGCGGAAATACTTTTGAAGCAGTTAATCTTCTCTTTATCTTATATTATTGTTATAAATGAAAATGTTTATTTTTTTCATGACTATTGCAATAAATTTTGTAATTATTTTATTCTAGATTTAATCTAAAGTTGGTACTGCTTCGATGTTAATTTTAAATATAAGAAGATTAAATGTAGACAAAGTCTATATAATATATAGTAAGCAATTACTGTTGAATATTTAAAAACCAATAAAATAAAAGTAAGTTAGGTCGACTTTATGAGTTTGTTGAAAATTGAATCGTATCTGAGAAATCAGAAAAGACACGCTAAATACCATATTCAGATAGAAAAAATGATAAAAAACTATGAGAGTATTGGTCAGAATAGTCGATTAAAGTTGAGAGGTATTGAAAAAGCCGTAGGCAACGTGACCATATTGCATTTTACATAAATATTTTGATATGATAAGGTTCACACACATTTGTTGGTTTATTTACCAAAACCATTTCTCGGCAATCAATGTTAATATACTTAATAACTAGTGTATTTATAGTATTTTCTTGGTCAAATTATTATCGACTGCTTAATAGGTGTTCACTATGTATTAAATAACTTGGGTTCACTCAATAAAAAAAATCCTAAATTATGAGCTATTGCAAAAACGGTTTGATTGAAGATAATGATTGAATTCTCTTTATTCAACATCTCAATACTTTCTTGTTTCTAAACTTTTACATATGACAGAATAGAAAGAAATGTATAATTTCCAAAAATATTAAACTACAAATAAGTGATCACAGCTATACACAAATATTACATTAGTAATTACTCAATCAATACATTATCAATAGCGATTTTAATGTTACCATATTAAATTATACTTGTATTTTTTTATTTATATATAAGAAAAATAAAATATTTGGTTAAAATAGATGTATACGAAAAATAGATGTCAATAAATTATCCGAAATTGTATAAAACCTTTTTCTGTTGGAAATAACACATTTAGTAAGGATACAAATAAAACGGCTTGAATAAAGATAATAATTGAATTTTATTTATTCAACATCTCAATTTTTTTCTTGTTTCTGAACTTTTACATATGACAGAATAGAAAGATATGTATAATTACCAAAAATATTAAACTACAAATACGAGATCACAGCTATACATATCGAAAAATTAATATTGTTTTGTATAAAAATTATGTCGCTTTCTTCAATATTAGATCCACAATAGTAAGTATAATTTTAGATTTTGTAATGCCTATTTCAAATTATTATTTAATTATTAGTTCTGTGTAATCTGGATTTAGATTTCGTGTTTCATTGTTGCAATATTTTCACTTCAGTAGCAAGTTCATGTATTTAAATTAAATTTGCGCAAATATGTTTGACCCTATCTCTCTTTGTTACAACTAAATAAAGAGAGGAAAAAGGATTCGCAATAAATTATAATATCGCAGGGTGGGATCTCGTCCTTATTAAAATAATATCATCATTAATATGGGGTGACGTTTCTAACACTATGTAGATGCCAATCTGGAAGCGAAATGGCACCGCAATATTGTAGATTTAATTTCCTTTTACACGCGCGGAAATATAAATAAAGGCCGCGCCACGGGGGAACGACGACTTCGAGGGTGGCGATTTTATATTTATCCTTCGTCCGACACGTGCGTCCGTTATAAAACGCTCTCCTCAATTCATTTAGGGCAGAGTCGACGGATGATAGCTTCGCAAGTTGAGGTGAAACAGGTGGATTGATTGATCCGCAGCAACCCGTTCTCTGCACTGAGGACAATGCGAACGCTGCCGTAGCGGAAGGAGGACGTCAAGGAGGAAACCCGTTGTCCTCTGTTTCGATGCGCAAGGAATGTTTCACTTTAAATGTTGAATCGCTTTTTGTCTTCGTTTCATCGAGTGGTAAATCGAGACACGGCAAGCAAACAAACAAACAAACAAATGAACATACAAACAAAAAACGACACATACAGAAAGAATTCTGTTTTTGTTTGCGTCTAATAACTTATACGCACCGGCTAAGTGTACTTAAAAAACGCTTAGTGTCGTCCGTGCTCGAATCTGGAAAATCTGACCGAGGCTACAAGTTTTTTTCTCGTCTCGTTCATGGAACACATTCATTGCCAGGTGAAATTGACGATGGGAATGTTTTGTGTATTTGTTTCTTTTTAAACATTTATTTAGCAGTTTGTTGCGTTTAGTCACATATAATTGAAATAAAAGATGCAAAGAAAACACGAGTTAGTAAATGGGAATTAACACGGATTCTATGAATTAATTATAATTAAATCAAATTGCATTAAATATATGTAAATTTTCCAGGAATGTCAAAATGCATATGGAGTGAATGCATCATCCCTTGTGACTATTTTTTTTATTTCAGACCGGACATTTTTCTGTGGAGGACGAATCTCGTGAAGGTTGCCCGAAATTTTCGACCGATAATACAAATGTGTCCGTGGTGAAGGCAAGAATTGACAAAGATCCAAGAGTGACATAAAAATGGTAGTTGATGAACTGGGCTTGAATTCCATGGCTTTGTCGCAAATATTAAATCATCACTTTAGCTTCACGAAGAAATCCGCTCGATGGGTTCCACGATTTTTAAATGACGACCAAATAATAGCACGTGTTCGTTTTGTCGAATATTTCTTGGGAAATTTTAAAAATGGATTCTAGTACTTTTATTATCGTAACAGGTGATTCTATAAATATGACTTGGAAACCAAGCAGCAATCCATCGTATAGAGTGCAAAAGGTGCACATCTCCCATTTAAAGCAAGACAACTAAGATCAGTAACAAAAATGAAATGATTTACTTTAACAGGGTAAACGTGTTAGTCATATGGTAACTGCAAATTAATAGACAGAAAAGTTTTCAAAATTTTGTTGGGAAACCAGAAAAAAGGATAACTTTGTTGCTACTTATTACATCACAAAGGTGGCTCTACTGAATTAAGAAATGTATTGAATTAAATGGAAATTATGTATAAAAATTACAAAAGGATGAAAATTAAAAATATTGATATTTAAAATTATATATAAATCACAAAAATCTGTATTTACTATGGACAGATTTAATAATTTACTTTATTGGTCTTTAATCTTTTAATTCAATCTAAAATATACACATTTAAAGTTACATTTATTGGCTATAATTTACAGCTTTAATTGATCTAGTATAAGGTCTGCTTAATATTAAAATTATTCTAATTCGAATAATTTAGATTCTTTAATAATGATCGATATATTGAATCAATTAATTGAAATTTACTACCTTGAAACTGCAATTACTTTATTTATAGCTTCAATCTTGTTCAATATAAATGATTTTTTTAAAATTTGAATTGAACTAGTTTTATATGAACCTTTTTGATACTTGCGGTAACTTAACATGAAAATAAAACGCATTCAGAACAACTATTTAAAGAACAGCCTGTTTTATGTCTCAAGTTAGTGGTTGCAAGTACCGCGCGCAGCGTCCTTTAAAATAAGCAATAACATTAAACTGAGTTACATGAGCTAAGCTGCAGATAAATCTGCGTTTCAGATAGCGAAGCGAGTCTTGGTTTTCTTGAAAGACCGGAATAAATCTGATCGCAGTGCATCCACCGAAAGAGCAAATCTTCATTTCCCCGATCGCGTCTAATTCGTCTTGTCGATTGCCCATTGTTGCAATTGCGCATTAACCTCGGGTTGAGACAAATGGGCGCAAGAGCTGAGGGTAACAATTGCCAGAAACGGAAGAAAACAGATACCCGCGTAAATTATTTAATTGAATGCAATCCGTTACGAGACGATTGATGCTAACAAACCCCGTTTCTTTAGTCGCGACGGGTATAAATCACAATACGATTATGTGAAGTCTTTTGAACTGTTATTTACGATCGCAACTTTTCTATATATGAATGTATTACGAGGCGCCTGGAAAGTTTTCCGCGAAAAACTTTCCCCCGAAACAAATGGCTGTCTGTTTGCCAGGAGTAACTGCATCAAAATGTAAATATTTGCAAAAATAAAGCTTAATACTACATGTTTCATTCAGTTAATGACAGTATAAAAATATGGTCCGACAAGGTACATCTTTTATACATCTTCATCCGTAGAAGCGAGCACTATCTTGATACGAACATATATCTTGTATTTCTTCCAAGAATGTGTATTTAAGCAAAAACAGTTTGACTTTAATAGAAGAAAATTTAGTAAACGCATTAAGCACACGTTGACGGTATATAGTTTAATTATTAAATTACTTCCTCGCACAAATGGAGTAAGTTAATGGAAATTCATTCATTTGGATGTCATTAACAACTCACTAAAAGCGAAGAAACTAATAAATAGCACCATATGGAAGCATTGCATAAAGTGTGGCAAATGTGATTACTTTAGAAAAGTCTTCGTCGTATATATTACAAGAACATAAATTCGAATAAAACTTTAATAAATAAAGTAGTATGCGTAGACCAACACTTTAATAAAGCAGAGTAACAAATCATAACTATATGCCGCGTTCATAATCACGCAGCTTAACGATCTTGTAGTAAGTGGCTAGTTAGAAGGAATCCCAAATAAATACAGATACAACATTACAAATAAAATGTATAAAGTAAAGATATTCAAATGATCTTCTCACTATAGACTAAATAATTCTTATCAGTAAAAGTTATATAACCTAATATCTCAGTGACATTGAAATATATTAAATGCTATAGAAGAATTAGGATGAAGTTATTTCACATTCGTTAAAAATTAGTGAAACAAAATTTAATGTAATACAATTAAAAGGCATGGTAAAAATATAATGGACATATTATTGAAATGATAAAGCAAAACAGATGTTTTCGTTTGCACAAATCGTATAGACGGGAAAGCGGTTAATAACGTTGAATTTGTTTCGTGTCGAACAAAAAAAAAACGGGCTGATTGGAAAATCTCGGGAAGCGAATTGCGATTTGAAAAATCAACATTTCGACGTCGAAATAAAAGCTCGCCGAGCAGAAACAATTGGGACGAGGGGTGGTGGAGGTTACGGGGTGGTAGGTAATACTCGCAGATCCATCCAAGGGCGGCAGTGTTCGTGTTCTGTTCATATATATTTTTTTACTGTAAAATATTGTTCCCTTCAATACCGTCATATTTGCTTTTTTTGTCACAGCGTTTTGCATATAAAATCAACTTCCGATCGACTGAGCTTCGGCAAATTTAATATTGATTTGAGACAGGCAGCAGGAATTGATAATTACGTTTCTGCTCGGAGGAAAGCGAGGCGAAAGACGTTCGAGAGAGCGGAGCTTTTTTTTGTGCTGAGTCGTGTTATCCCAGAAGTTGCAGGACTAATCCAATCGGAACTGAAGATTCGTAGAAGTGTAGGTGTAATTTAAATTGGAGGCAAAACGCGCGAAGGGGGATAATGGATTGGATGGGATTGGATTGGAATCGTGAGCTTTGCGTGCCCGAAGATACTTAGCGGTCATCGTCGTCGCGGTCATGCGATGGGCAGCCCATCGTCTCACAGGAGTAATAACGGCAATAATAACGAGGTGTTGATGGGACCGTGAGTGATGGATCAAGAGGAGGGCTGCTCCATCTGATTTGCATACCGGCTTCACACGCGCGCGAGCTTCTCTCTCTCGTATTCCCACAACATACAAAGAATATACTTGTCCAAATAAACCGAGCTTTATAAATAAACCCCGGCGACGGAATCCATCATCGTCCGCGCGACTTCCCATCGTAAATCACATCGGCAGGGAAACAACTGTAACCAAGGACCACTGCTCGCAGGAACAGGAAAGGAGGACGAAATTAATTAGCCTCTCGTTTATTTCCTTCCAACCCCTCCGATCATCGTCCTCTCTCCATAGTTATCATCATCATCACCATCATCATCGTGTTATTAATATTTCGTTCTCGAGGCCCCACGATTTATTGGGACGATTAATTGCGTCGCCGTCGGTAAATGCCGTCGCTTAATAGGATTTTAATTATTATTAAACCTTTCCCCGGCCTGTGTGGTCCTGAATAATATGCAAGGATAAAGTACTAACCTGTTGCTGATATTAAAAGAGGAGATCCACGGCCGCCCCTGCGCTGATACACAACGTCTCCTCTTCTTTTCGTCCTTCGGCATTCCTTCGGCCGTAAATTAATGCCTCATGAATATTCAATATTTATTATCATTCCTCCATGTTTCGTTTTCTGATATTCGCCGTTGTTACTGACCAGACATTCATTCGGTGGCGCATCACTTACTTCCTCTTATTCAGGCGGAGGTCCAAAATCCGAAACCACGGTGGGATCGGAATTTATTCCACGAATGTTACAAATTCCTGCGGGATGTCAAATATGAGATTCTTCCCTCCACTCTTTTTTTAGGCTTTCTCTACTCGTCTATTTTTTTTACCATCTCAGGGCCTATATAAAAGAACGCGGCACTATAAGGGAGGGTGAAAAGTTTTCGGGGGGAGAACACTTAATAGAGTCTTTCTGTAGCTATCCCTTCGCATTGCATTCTTTTGTTGTTTGTTGTTGCTTTTTCTTCAGTTTAGAGTACATTCTGTTGTTATTGTACTTTCTTCGGAGCGAGATATTTAAATTGAAAATAAAGAGAACTTCTTTTTCTTTCACATCTCTATTAGCTAAAACTCCTGTTGTTTTCAACTTCGAGAAACTCAAATTGAAATTACATTAACCGTTTTACTGTTATTATTATGATTGTGAGAAACCTTCAACAGAATAATTCCCAATGTTTTAATATAAAAAAAGCTTTCCTTTAAACCCACAAGGGGCCTATTTCAATGTTTCATTTCGCCCCCGACAGTTTTCCCAACCTCGTACCGCCTACTATATGCTCAAGTGAAGGATTTATTTCTTAAATACAGGAAAAAACCTAATACTTTGTTAGATTTGACCAATTCGAAGATTTATCGAAGTTGGCTACTAACAACTTAGTGATTTACGATTCGCATTTACTTAAGTTAGTTTGGTCTAAGTATTTGTATAAGTTAGTTGAACAATCTCAAGTATATCATTAAAAATATTATTATGAATACATTTGTTATCTAATAATAATGATTTCTGAGTAATCAACAAATGCGTGTTTAAGTTGAAATACAAATTAACTGGATTTTCAGGTGCGGTAAAACGCTGATTATCCGTATTAATTCGGGAACGTTAAAGCATAGATAATTGAAATAGACGGTTAATCAACAATTTTAACAAAATTAAAAGTTTTAATTATTGGTCATAACATTAAAATCCTAAATCATAATAACAACCACGTATCTTAATCTAATGTTAAACAAAAATGATTCAAAGTCTCTAAAAATAAGATTATATAATAAAACTATTTATAATCTCTCAACTCTAAGTTGATTATAGGTGAAACTATAAAAAAATATAAAGGTGAAAATATGATGAGATGATAGATTATGCAACTATTTCCATTGAGTTTAGTAACTTGATAACTTCTGCATCCTGAATACACCAATTCGAATACGTTTAAGCAGCATGAATTCTTTGTTGAATGTGATATTGCATTGTCCATGGTTTATCGTGTAAGCCACACGCTGCTTATCTCCGTAATCCAATAGGGTTTGTAAAACGGGCATCAAGTTAATATTTTCAATGAACATGAGTTTATTGCTTTGGTTCGGTTACAGATTGAAATCGGGATCATTGTTTCCAAAGTAATGCAAACCCATTGGACTTGTTGATTAAAGCATGTCGTGGCGAATGAGTCAATCACATCACTTGTTGAGTTGGCTGTACTTAATGGAAACGGCTTTCACAGCAACAACACACGCAAAAAACTATCCGGGCGAAAACAATATGAACATATTGTAAATGGATATCGTCTGCATTGTTTCTTGTGGTAGCGGACCCTTGTTTTTATATCTGAGACGATCAGCTGGGAATTCGAACCCATGATTGTACGCGGTGGCGTCGGACCCCAACCGCGGAAGACCGATGGGGTAGTTTAGGCATTTACCTGTGCGTCTTCGTATAAACCTTTAGACGCACGTATGGGATGGTAATCCTTCCTAGTCTTGATAAAATCATGATATTTAGCGAAGCCCTGTTTCCACTCGCGTACGCATTTCAGGCAGGTAATTTGCAGCGGATTCTTTTCGTGTTTTTCCTTATCTTGGAGATCGAAAAAGGGCGCTGTGTCAAGATCAACCTGTCTGATAGGATCTTAATGCCCTTAGCATCCCTCGTCATTCTTCCAGACCTGTTTTAAATGTAAACTATGAAGGGTGTTTATGAACGTTACGGACCTAGTTTGGTATGCATAGGATTTCGGATAATTGTCCGTGATTACTTGGCAACAAGCAATTAGCCCGAGGTGTGTTGATGTTTCAATGTTGCAGTGTCCATCCACCTCATCGTCGGATGTAGGTCGAGCGGAGGGCGAGAGACGACCACTAATTCCGACTAAATTTAAATGCTAATCGCCTCGAAACTGGATGGATATTCCCCCGCGAAAGTCTTTCCAGCAAATTTGCATACAGTGTGCATTTCCTCCTACTTTCATCTCGTTTCATCGCCGGTCCACGCACCGCATATTTCACTTTCAAAGCCACTCTGCATTCAAATTTGAGCGAGCGCCGCTTTCCATCAACTCGCCACATTACCAAAGAAAATATCATCGAATTAGCGAAATTGATGATCCTTTTAAACTAACGCATGCAAATCCGCGCATCCCGGAGAGATTGCAGTCTCCGGTAATAAATACCGGGTGGCGTTTAAAAGCGACTAAAAGACTGATTATCTCTAGAGATTGATGATATGCAAATGGTAATTATGTGCATTTCTTTTCCCCCGTGAGTCGGGCTGAGTCAATGCACCCGTAGCAAGAAGTTCTGATGTATAGCAAAATGCAAATCGCTATGGGATGTGGAGTTGCAAGAGACAATGACAAATTGACCGTCCGCCGCCACCTCTAATCCCGACGGCGGAGGTTCGAAATTGATTTCGGTTTTCCATCGGATGAATATGCTGTTGTCTGTGGAGTGGATTTTCCGAAAATATTATTTCGGATGCGGAAAGGGCTAGGGTAAATATTTGCGCCCGCTCGACGGACAAAGAAAATTCCTATCGCTGATTAAGTGCAAGACGTGGAGGGGCTGCAGACGGTAGGGCCCGTCCATCAGCTATCCAAACAGCGGCACTTATTTACTCTAATGCTGATCACATAGAGATATCGAGACACTGGTTGTATAGTAGTATAGTAGTTGCAAGGGAACCCCAGTTTTCCCAGCGATTTCCCCGATCGGTTCCGGACTGTACATCCATCCAACCCTTTCCATTTTCCGGTCGACAGAGATCATTAACGATCCATCTCACCATCCGTCGCATAGCGAGAGCAAAGGATCTCTCCAACCGTGATTAAAACGTATTTTAATTGAGCCGAAATCCATAAGTTGCGATCAATCAAACTAGTTTTTCGCAGGGCGCGCGGATGCAGGATGTTGGATGCTCTCGATGCCGTCGTTCGGGGAGCGATTAATCACACACCGCGAGGGACACTTTAATTTACACGCCATCCCTTTTGGAAATTTCGAATCGGAATCCCTTCGGCGTTGCATTTAAGTAAAACCGAGTTTGGGGCTGGAGTGGATCAATGGATTACGAGCAAATTATTCTCAATTAATTGATTACACACATACACTGACACCGACAAACTCGTATCCGACGATTCAAGGGGGTAAACATTCAGTAATTAACTTCAAACACAAATCGTTCCGAAATTGATGCAGTTTCATGACATCGTAAATTTCAAGTTTATTTTTATTTATCCGAGAATATAAACAAGCATACTTCAGTTGATTATTCTAGTGGTACATCGTCTTTAAGTACGACTATTTTTCAAGTAATTCATAATTTCGTTTGTAAATAAATCACCATGACTATAAAAATATTATTATGAATATAAAATTAAGATAGAATAATATGAGAATGTTGAATGCAGGGTAAACTTATTTGATGAATTTGATTCGCGAAACGTCTGTAGGTGCCTACTAGCAACAAACCAAAGGCACAGGAATTTAATACGGTTGGGAATAAGGGGAATAGATCGTCGAACTCTCGCTCACTCACTCAGAGGATGGGTTTATTTGAAATCCACCATCCACCAACGGATATTACATTTTTTCCCTTTGAACTAGGCTGGTCTCGGCGCCCCGTGTACTACCTCCTTCCCTTCTCTACACGATACACCGTGTACATTTTTTCATATCATGCGTTGTTTTTGTTGTTGTTGCTGCTACAACCTTCTCGCTTCAGTTTTCATATGATCGCATTGGTCTCACTGCCGCCGCTATTGCTGCTGATGTTGATGAGGAGAGGAGGTCGGTCGGAAACCACCTAATAAAGTGGGCTCATCCCTTCACCGTCGCTAAACTCAATATAACTTCATCCATTAACTGGCGCGCACGAAAACGCAATTTTAATATCGTCCAATTAACGGCAGAAAAACCCATCCGCCCTAGCCGACGCAATTAAAACGCCTCAGGTGAAGTATTTGTAATTACTCCACGTGAGTTATATAGGATAACAGCGAACACGAATTCCATCTGAATTTTAGGTGAAAGGCGTACATATACCATCAAAGACCATCAAATGTGGACACTAAAAACCAAAATAACTGATTATATTGCATCCTACGTATTTATGATATAAGAATATTTAACACTAAATATCGTTAAGTAGCAGAAATCGATTATAATCACATATTCAAATATAATAAATATTTAGTAATGAAAAATATTTAAAGAATTATAACAATGGATTAGAAGAACTTTAATTATAATTGTTTGTATCTTGAAAATGATATCAAGTTAATTTTATACATTAAAACTCTATGATTATAATTGCTCATCAAAGATTTTTGCTTAAGTGTACGGTACATGCTACATGTTGTGAAATACGTAATGGATATATTGTAATTCTCTGTTGAAATTGACAGTATCAACTTCAGTTAAACTAAAGGAAAAGTTTGATCCAAAATAATATGTAATAAAAAATGGAACATGGAATTGAAAAACTCGTACGGACGGACCGTACTTTGAGCTAAACTTCTCTGTGTAGATTGTTAGAACCGTTCCATATCTCCAGTTGAGTGTGAACAACTTGATCATCGATTAATCGCGCGGTGCGATCGGAACGGTCCGTTGATCAGATAATTATCAGAATAATTGGGAGGTTCCATCTTCAGATCCGTATCGGATTTTCACGCTCCAGCAAATGACATTTGTTCCAATAATTGGTTGCACGGCGAATACCGCAAATAGAATGCATCTTTGATTCTAATCCAACATCGGTTGGATAAGGATATGGATCAAAGAGAAGCGTTTCGACTTTCGGAACCGACGAAGGAGCGAAAATGCGCTAATATTGTATGAATGAAGATCCTTTTGAAGATAGCAATCAGAGTGAGTAATTAAATGCTTGGATGGTGTTCCATTCTTTTTCTTCCTTTCGTTGCCGCTGGCTCGGAATCCGCGCCGCAGGTTGCCGCCATTTAACCCGCATGGATGTTCTGTGTCTGCGTCGAAGCTAACCCCTGTTTACCTGTCAGAGCCAAAGATCCGTCGAGGTTGTTGTTGTTGCCGTTGACGTTGCTCGATGCAGTTACCGCCGGGGTCGGCGCTAACGAGCGGGCTGCGGTCAGGACCCTAAAAACATCCCCTTGCTAGGTTGGCTTTGGCAGATTGATTTTCACTATAAATTGTATACCGTCTCGTGGTGGAAAACCACAAAGTAATGAATATAATTAACAAGAATTTTAGCTAACATTACGGTTGTTGCTACAGTCCTGTATGTGAGCTAATTTTTTCTTTAGTGTAGTCGAGATCGTTATATCGAGTGGAACAAGTCGCACCGGAAGTCAGTGTTAACTGTGTCTCGGGGGAGCGGCCCTTTGAATAACTTCCCTCGCTACATAGCGGACAAAAGGGCATCTTGCGCTTTAATAATCCCGCAAAAGGGAGTGAGTGAGAGAGAGAAGATATTTAGATCCGTTCCGTGGAATTCGTAATTGAAAAGAGTCGCCGCGCCAACGGAACGAACGGACGGGAGGAAAGCCATGGCCTGGAATAAACTAGAGAACATCGGCTAATCTACCGTGAACGATATGCGATCGCACGTCCTCCGCGAAGGTGGAGGAAGAGGAAAAGGATGCGCTGCGGAGGGTTGGGTTTCCAGCCGAAGAACCCGCATCGCGCGTCTAGGAAAGACATTACACCGCATAAGCGGTTAATGCTCTGTGTACAAAATCCAGACGGCATTGTGATAAGTTGGTTTCGTAGACAACTGTGCTTTTAAGCGAAGCTTTCCCCGATAACAAGACCTACATACCAAGTACAGAAAGGCCCATTATAAATTTAACGCCACAATGGCATCCACTCTTCGCCAAAAGATAAAGAAAACCGAAACACGCGGGGATCGGGGAACGACGACTGCAACGGCGGTGAAGCGAGAGACGAGGATAACTGGCGGCCGGTATCGGAAGGCGAAAGATAATTGAATCGTTATTGCTCCGCATCCGGGGTCCGAAGCGCCGGCTCCTCGGACCAAACTTTAGATAAACCCTTGACCACAGACTATTTATTGAATTTCCGCCCAGAAAAACCCGGATAAAGCTCGTCTGTATCTGTGCGGAATTGAAAACGGGAAATACTGAAAGCCTCTTCACGATTAGAACCTAAGTCCATTATCCTCCCTTCAACAAGCATGCAGCAACAGAGGACGCAAAGAATAGAAATGAATTCACAATCAATTAAGAATACGTTGCTAGCATCAAAACATGATAACTGTAAATATTGAAAGAGCGTCCGTCCGCGGGATGAGAGGAAGGCAGGAAAAGAAAATATATTCAATCTATCTGATCCTTAAGCTCTCCTCTTCTCGCGTTCCCATGACAGCTGGCCGAGAGTTTTAATCCTGAGGCCCTTCTAATGCCCCGTGTAAACATAATCTCACCGAGCTCGCAAACAATTTAAAATTCCGACCGGGAAAACATCAATGGAAAACCGAACGACAATACCGTTTTCATTACTCGCAAAGTTCATTTGGATGGAAGAAGAAGTCGCGCAATAAGTGGAGGAACAATTAGGGCGGCAGCGAACTGTGCAGCGCTCGTCTAGCAATAAAGGGAAAACTTCGAAATGAACAACAACGACGAGGAAATAAAAAAAAGGAAATGTGAATATTCTCTCTTTGATAGGTCCACAATGCAAAGGCGAAGCGAAAAAGTAAGCATCTTGCTTAATGACCGTTTCAATATAACTACCATTTCTCCTTTTATTTTTCATATTAATGGGAATAGCTTTCTTGAACAATTAAATACATTTTAACTAAGACAGTATTATATAAACTGAACAGTCAATTGCCCTTTCATGGTTTACGTCATATATTAAAATTGTGTTTACTGAAAATGTATATTATTTATAATGGAACTATTATTATTATTACATAAGCAAAAATAATGTTTTGTATTCATAAATTGTATTGTTATCAATAGAGTATATGCAAAATTATAATTTTAAAAGATTAATAGATAATACTTTCTCAAATTGATTTTTTTAAAGAAATAAGTATAACAGTATTACAATATACATACTTTGTACATTAAATATGAAAATACACAATTCTGGTTTATCAAAATGTGAAAAAAAACATTAAACTACGCAAGAGCGCACCAAAATGTAAATTTGTTACAAAATCACGGTCTTTTTTGCGAATTTCGTGGTTGACATTATGTTTCTTAGCGATAAACCATGTTGCTTAAATGAATTTTAACCAAAATACAGACGTGACGACGTTTAATTCGAGGCCATTTATCAGAATTATGTGATTTTATATGTTTGTTAATGCTTGGGAAACATTCCTTGTCCCTGCTGGAAACTGACTGAGGGGGTATTTCTTTTTATGAAATAATTAATTCAACGGGCCGAGCGGGTATTTATATTTTATACCTCTTTTGAAAAGACCGAGGGACGTGCGTGCATGCGTGTGTTTACTTAAACGGCCGGGCATTCCTCGACACACATTTCAACGGGACATCAAAAAAAAATGTGAAGAAGAAAAGCCCCGAAACCCCCTTTTCAATTCCTTTTTCAGGATGTATTTATTTTATCTGTAATGCCATTATGACCCTCGGAAGGGCACAATTCTTTGTCCATACTGCAGAATGAATAACACGGGATAGAGCAAGCATCCACGACATTCATTAATTACAACAGAGTGGAATTGCTACAAGTTTAAATGGACTGTTATTACCTTGAAGCTTGTTACTTGGGCGGCTAATGTTAATTTAGTGGAAACGCTTGTACAAATAGTGTGTAATGTAATTCAAATAAAAAACAAATAATAATTTAAAATATTTTTATATTAGACATAATTTTGATACTATTAAATTATGTATCAGAAACCATGTTGTACAAACATATATACCGTATTAACCCGAATATAACGCGACACCGAATTTAACGCGACTCCGAAATTTTCATAAAGATATTTAGAAAAAAAATAATACGCATAAAAGAATTTCCTTGTTTATATTACATTCCATTACTTAAACCCCGAATTTAGCGCGAGTCAATTTTTTAACGGAAAATAAATGGTAGAAAAATATCGCGTTATATTCGGGCTAATACGGTAATATATATTTCTTTATCATTATTGTATGGAAATGTTAAATTATGTTTATTTTTTGTATTGTTGCAATAAATATAATTATTATTTATTTGTTCCAGAAAATTGGGAACGCATTGTGTTCGTGGATTAGCAAATAGCTTTGTTAGGTGTTACTTATGAAGCAAGAGTGGAAATTCCCACTTCACACATTTAGATGCATGGAAACGGCAATAATTGCATTACTGCTTTCCCAACTAACACAGAATATGTTAACCTGAAAGGCTTCAAATGGTCCTTCATTTCAGTAAATAACTGACCACTCAACATAAGCTTCATTTAACCTGCAAAACCATAAAGACTATTGGAATTTCATTTAAATATATTTACAGCCCTCTGATGTACAGTATTCGATCCACGTTCAGGATATTAATTAACTGTTTTAGGGTATTAGTGCACGCAAACTGATAACAATCTTCATAGTTAGTACATCGTCTATTTTATAGTTTTACAGTTAATTTAATATGTATTTTCTGGTAAGGAATTAAATACCTTTACCCTTTTTTTGGAGTAATTTAACTTAGTGATTCTAATCATTATTTTTTCAATTGAAAAAAAAATCATTAAAACTTCTATTTCAACTCCATGATTGTTACTTTTACAAGACGCGAGTTTTTGTACTTGATAGCTATAGTATATTGTATACATAACTACATTTGTTTTAAAAGTATCTTTACTCTTTTTACTAAACTATATTTTCCTTACGTAATTAATAAAGTACGTTTTTATTTAAGATTTATTCATATAAAATAATAATGATTAATAAATGCTTACAAAATAATATGTTTATTGATAGTATTGCGATACATTACGTATATATTATGTATTTAATACCAACAAATGGACTATTGTAAAGCAAAAATAGCTTTAGAAGAGTTACGTTAATTTTGATTCAAATCAAATGAATTATTTGCGTTAATGGACTGTGCGATGTTCACAAAGGGCGTAATGATGATTTATTCGTCGAGACATTACTTATTTACCTGAGTATTATAGTTCGGAGATGCGACGATAAAAATCTTACAGGAATGATAATTATGGTGAACCGTGAAATACGATCGACCGCTTTACGATCGGCTTTTATTAATGAATAAATAAACGGGACGACACATTACGCTTAGTAACAATGAGGATAATCCAACAACTCGTTTATACTATTCTTTTTTGTGTTGTCGTCCAAGTTGGAAACGCATAGATTACGAGGAAAATTGCGTCGCATACATCATAAACAGAAGAAAAAATAAAATATGGCTCTAAATCTCTATATAAATAAATAAATCCATGGCGTCGGGAACAACGAGCGCGACGACATTTCATTTCACTTTGAACTTTTATAAATGCGAGAAAAGGGGAACCGCCGGCATTACTTTCAATTTGCGGCTGCGGCAAACGCTCGTTACTACTGCACACTGCAATAAACGCGCCGCGACGCTTGAGACGACGCCTCGGCAAAGTCCCTCCGCCGTCCCAACCACCCCGACACAACAAGGGTGCGTATAAATCCTTATTTCTAACCGTTCCTGCGAAAACGCGGCGGCTTAGATTTACAAGACCGAGAACCGAACCTTGGGGGACGTCACACGATTACTACGGATGAGAAATCTCCTCGGATATATGAAACCGCAACCGAGAAACTAAAAAAAAAAACCAGCATATAAATTTCAATTTTCATTCATCAGTCCACCCTTCTGCAAAGTGTTTAACTTCATTTTTCCTTCGAATTTCCTTCATTCGCTTGAATCAAAACAAATGGTAAAACTGAACCGAAAAAAAAAACGAAACATACGAACATAACATTCATATTTTACAAACCCTTGTTATTATTAATATTTTTTTTTCCTTTTTTCATTAAATAAAAGCATTGCAAATGCATTGCGTTTCGCTTCAATTACGAAACCCGCACAGTAATTGAATATGAATTTTAAATTATTCAAAAAAACACGTATACAATAACATGTTTTATTCCATACCATTCGGTTTATAAAACTGCAATTCCATTTCATTATTACATAAGTTAAATTCTAGTTACTTAAACGCCATTATTATTATAATCAGAAAAGTTTCAGATTATAAAAAGCTTACGTCTACCTGAAATATTTAGAAGGATCAGAACTCAAAAATGCAAAATATTGGTTATTAGAAGAGAATTGTTGAGGTAAAATATCTTGTAATCTTTTGTACTTCAAAAAAATAGATAACATTTTGGAAAACGTGTTTTCAAGATTAAAATTATCTGATTTTTTTAAAAGGTATTTTCCCTAACTGACTATCAAGATGTAGTAATGATTTCTTGTGGTTTTATATAATCCTAAAATAATAGATCTTAAAGATAGTAAAATATAAATAAACTAATACAGATTAAGATTTTCTTGCAAACTTTTGTAAATACATTTATGCTGAAAGGATGAAATCTCACAAACGTGCCTATTAAATAAAACTATGTGTTTTGCAAAGTCTTGTTTACATAGGGCTCTAATTGAATGCATGTTCTACAATCCACTTTTGTATTCCACGGACTTCCATTTTTTCCCGTTCTGCTTCACCACGTGAGAGCCATGGCCCACGCCGTTATGTAAATCCGAAGGGAAAGCGTTGATATATAAAATTAACATATTTATGTTTTATCACGCCGATATAATTACGAGGATTCCAGGTGGGCGTCGTCTCTCTTATCCGATTTATCTGTAATAATAATACTGCTTATTTACTTTACACAGCGCATATTAGGTTACGACGGATTTCTTCTGGAAGAAGAGAAGAGAGGGTTCGATGTCCACATCCTCTTATACCTACATCGGGCCGGACGGCTCACTTGCACCGCTCCCGAGGTACGCGATGACTCAGCTAATTGTCCGAGTTCAAGAGGTCATGTAGCCGCCCCCGCGTGTCCGAGCTAATGAGCGCGAGTTATTTAGTGCGTCGTCTCCGAATCATTAGCGTCCTCACCAAAAACGGATCCACGTCTCCGCCTCTTCCAGAGGATACTTTACACTTCCGGTCTGCAGACTTTCTGGAAGTTCAGCAATCTCTCGATCTCGGTAATCGATGGCGCGTAAAAGATCCCCAACTATTCGAGGCGTCTCCAACGGACCATGCAATTTTATTCTATAAATTCCATTATAGGAATACCAACATCGCTTGTTGTTGTTGCTGCTGTGCTTGTTGTTGTTGATGCAGCAGTTTGTCGGAGGCCAGAGGTAAAAGGTTGAAGGGAAAAGAGGCAGCAGCCCGTATGCAACGTGATACACGGTGTATGCGGATCTGATTAAAACGAAACCGACCCTCCCTGGTTTAGGGTCACGAGAACGGGATTCCATAACCTGTTGGTTCCCATCGAAATATATAGAAAACGGTCCGTCTGCCTCGCACCCATCACGTTCTGCCATCTTCTCTCTGTTACAACCACACTCCGTACATTAAAACTTATTGGTCTGCACACAGCATACGCCACACGGTTCTTGATCAACATTTCCATTCCCGATTCCGCTCTCCTCTGCCTAAGTGATATTTAATCGGTTCATCACTATGCGAAAACCATTTAATTTGTGATTGCTTTTTTTTTGCTTTAATAATTCGCTAGATCCTTGACCCTATGCACCTCACTGCACAACTACAATTTAATATCATTCATCTAATAAACAATGTTATATTTTTTTTGTTATTATTCTATATTCAGCTTGTATTTTCTTATTTTATTTACTAATATAATAAATCTTAATACATTTTATTTAATATTATATTTCGCGTTCTAATACATTAGCTCTCTCAACACAAAATTTCGTATATACAACTTCCAGATTTGTATGATTTAAAAGAAAATCTGATAAGAAAATTCAAACATAATAAGATCTTCAGTATAAAAGATAAGTACCTTAAGATTCAAATGGTTTCAAACAAATAATATAGAAATATACGACAAATCCTCTTATAGGTACTTTGCAGACATTCGTTCAGAAAGATTTTATAGTCGAAATTCATCCTCAAATTAATTAATAATATTAATGCTATTATCTTATTTTTGAAAATATATATAATTAAAATCTGCATTGACTAGTTCTTGAAATATGAAGTGTTTACTGTTTATAAACATTTTAAAATTAATTAAAAAAAATAAAAATGATGAGAATAACAGAAATAATAAAAGAACTATTAATTTATAAAATGTAATTACAAAATTACAGTAAACTTGATTCGTTTTAAACCTACAGAAATTATTTTTTTTACTAAATTAGTTGCTGTTTTAGTTAGTATATAAACTAGCAAGACAGGTTGTAAACTTTCCAATTAAACTGGTTATTGATCATATATCTAGGATGAAAGTAAAGAAAATGGACAGTGTTTTTGGTTATAATATAAATTAGATGTCTAAGCTACATACTTTTATTCTAGTAATACGATCTAATCAATTCATCGGTAATTATGTAAACTAGATAGTTTAATGTATTTAGTGAGATTATGTTACATCACGTTATATTTGGAAGTAGATAATAATAATAGTACAAATATTTTGTTGAAACAATGATATAATTACATAAGTAACTAAAAATTAGGTATTTATTAATGAACATAAATAAGTATGTTAGTGTGTTCCAATTTGATAATTTATAATATAACATAAAAACTTTGAAAATAATGATGAATTGGTTAGAGCGCAAAATAAAATTATGAAATTTAGAAATGCAGATTATATAGGAATTTATTATTAAAATCGCTTTAATATTTTTTTACGTATAATTTTTATATTAGATTAATTAATTAAATGAATGTTTATAAATTATAATCGATAATTATTAAATATTGGACATAAAAAATAATTAAATATCTTACGTTCATTTAGGTCGACCTCTTGGATAGATCATAGTGGGATGGTAAACTTACCTGAAACAAAAGAGAAAATAACATTAAAAATCTGTTGCCGCGCGCTAAAATTACATTCATCTCGCGCATGCAATTAACATGCTGCACACGCTTAATTATAATATAACAATTTTGATTTCACGCACGTCGCGTTATTAAGAGAGGAAAAATTAATTAATGACGGCCGCTGCGCGACAGTGATTAATGTTCCCGTGTCAGGGATCACTCAGCTACACGACGCTATACTTCTTTCTTTCTCTCCTACCTTCTTTATTACTTTTTTTCACTCATCCTTCGTGTTCTTTTTCTTTGCTTTCCTCGTTCCCAACACCGTCGTCGACGTCTCTTATTTCAACGTCGAAACATCAACATCTTTGTTTCATTTCAACGTGATACAAAAATACATGGTTATAACAAAAAAAAAAGAGAGGTAAAGAAAAAAAGGACGCGCTTGATGGACGAAAGCAAACAAACCCACGCTGTTGTTGTTGTTGTTGATGTTTCTGGTTTGGTATACGAGTCACAACAAAAATAAGATTTGTCGGAGGATGCGTTTTATAAATAGCGAGCGAAGAGGAGAGGAGACGCGTGCCTCGCGCAGCGTCCAAAGATTTACGGTCGTATTAATTCTCTAAATTGACTCGGAATTTATTTATCACCCGGCGTAGCCACCAGATTTTTTTCTCTTCTACTTTAATTGACACCTACCGCATTGTTACATGCATTCTCTAAGACCGTTCTTGACATTTTTTTAATACTAATTTGTCTTATTTATTAGCTTAATATATTATATAAGAAGTAAGTGATTCAACAAAGTCATAATTAAAACAATTATTTTTTAATGTTGTATTATTATTAATACATTTATATTTATTATATAACTAATATAGAAAATGAAGATAAAAATAAATAGTGATTCAGCACAGTCATGAGTTATTAAAAACAGTTAATATCTTCTTTTTTAATCTTATATTATTATCACCCGGCTATACTATAGTAATACTATAGGTCAAATCCCAACTTAATAACTATACATATATTAAAATTACAAGTGGCTCATTGTTTATTTATATTGAGTTTATATATATGGAGTTTGTAGTAGCAAAGTTAAATATTTATAATTGACTATTAAAATACAATACAAATGAAATACAGCAATACCTTGCATAGTGCGGATAATCGATTCATCCAATATCGCGGACTGTATAAAACTACACAAAAGGAGACTTGTCATAAAAACTATTTATTTAGAATTTATTTTTATTTTGTCAATAAAAAAAATAATTTGTCTTAAATTTTTCATTGACTATAGTCAATTCGAACTGAACAAAGCGGAACTGTGCGAGGTATTGATGTATATAAATTAAAATTGAATAAATTCAAATAATAATTGAATTCGAAATGAATGTAATACTTTTGAAGTAATTGCGACAAATTGCATGTAGCGTAAAAATTGTGATAAGATCACTCTTCGATTCAATTAAACTGACTTTGTTTGTGGATCGAATCGCGGAGGAGGATTCCCATCGATTTACATCCCGTGTCGCCTTTGTAATTGAAACAAGTCGTTTCGACCTGACCCCGATGCGATGGAAAGCGCCATTCTTCTCCTCCCCGTCCTCCACATCACGCCTTCTGTTGCGGTTCAAGGAAGTTTACATAATGATCACCTAACGGGTTATTCAAAACTGAATCCCCGAATTAGTATGCGGAATTTGATCGGGGTTGATAGCAAAGAAGGAAAACCAACAAAAAAATACAATGATATCTTCGTGGTCTTATTGCCACGTTTCGTGCACTCTTCTTCATGTTTTTTTTTGGGTCGGATCTTTCTCGGGGTATAAGATTAATGATAATGGAAATTAGTGGGGAACGACGGTTTGCACTTTGCGACGGATGCACAGAGATTACTCTTGGTTTTCCGCCGCGGCTGATTAGTTTATTGCACCACCCATCCTCATCCACCCTCCCCTACCTAGACTACTTGCACCATTATTTCTGTTTCTTTTCTTTATCCGGTCCCAAATTGGGCGCTTGCGGTTTATTATCTCGGAATAATCCGTGGGAATGGTGTAATAAGGGTGTTATCGCGCTCGTCTCCTGGGATGGGTCTTAAGTCTTAATATGCTGTCGGTGCCGATCCCCAGAGGAGCCACTTGACCGTCGGCACTAAAAGCACGTCATCTTGCGCCATGGACAAATCTGTATCCACCTGGAGCTTGCCGTAATTCAATTCGACATGTGGACATGTTGGGGGGTCCGGTGATCCCCAGCATCCAATTTTCCTTCACATTGTTTCCGCCGCGGCCAGAGCAAATATCCGTGTGTACAGCAGAGAAAGATTTAAAGGGGTCGTCCGCTATTGCGGGATCACGCAATAAAAGTGCACTAAGTGAAAAACAGGGTGAGCTCTGGACAAATAGGACGGTTTACGGTTGCCAGATGACGGCTCTTCCTACATATTTGATATTGCGAAAGCCGCGCCGGGAATATTAATTCGGGTGGGTAGAGTTTTCCCCCCAACACACCTCCACCTCGTAGGAACACCCTATGCTCCACAGGGAATATCGTTTATTTTTTGTATTTCTGTTCTTAGCCTCGACGCTGCATGCAATAGCAACGTCGCATTAAGTAATTAAACGGCGGTTTCGCGGCAATTTGCATAAATTGCGGGAAATTATAAAGAAATTGAAGTGGGCATAAAGCGGATTTTATGTGCGAGTTGCAGGTGCGCACCCCAAAAACTTTATCCGCCCGCAGAATGGTAGATGCCGTCGAATTGTTGAGGAGGGGAAGGCGAGAAGAAAAAAAAGTAAACGGCGCACTTCCGGTTTTAATCAGATGTCCGCCAAGAACGAGTTAAGCACCGCCCGCGACTGAACTTTTTTAATTATCGCAGGAATCCGTTTCATTTAAAAGTTAGGCAACCCCTCGAGGGGCCAATTAATTCATTGCGTATTTTTTTCTTCGTCTTGTGCTTCTTCCGTTCTGCTCTGTGGTGCGTTTTTCACCCTAAAGTCGCCGTCGTCGTCCATGTTTGCCGTCGTGATTCATTCCCGGATCAGCCATTGTGCCCACACCGGAAATTGCGCCACCGGACTTCCTTTGGCTCCGCGGGGATGCGAGAGCCCCATTCCGCCACCGCCGATCGGGAAGTCTCCAATTTGTTACGACATAGATCAATAAACTTAACATGTAAAAATTGCTAAATTCTTGAAGACCATTTTTTATATAAATCTTAATTGGAAGCTTCTAAAATTTAGAAATAAATTGACAACAATAATATTTGATTTAACAGTTTTACAATTATTTATGAAATGTTTTATATATTTCTAGAAGATTTTGTCTAGGGTTAACATAAATCATTACATTTTTAAGCTTTTATAGTTTTTTTTTTATACTTGTATACAAAAAAAATACATATGTCTATGTGTTTTAATAATATATAACAATAATGAATAAAGTTAAAATAGTATATAAACTACATAAATAATTTAATAACGTAAATTATCATAAAACCGATTATATAAACGTTCATTTAAGTTATTAAATATCAATTCAATATCGTTTGAATTCTCATTTGGAAGAAATTCATATAATTTCCACATTAGCATTAAAAATCTATAAGGCAACTAAACGTTCAATTTTAGATTAAAATGCGATTAGTTTTCAAGAACGAGTAAAGGCCGAACCTTAATAAAACTATAAAATTCACCTATAATTTATCGATTTATAACTCCTTTCAAGTGTGCGTATACATGGCAATAAAATAAAAGAAGTATATGGAAGATTTTGATAAATGGCCGAACATTAATGGATGTTGATTCAATTTCCGCGCGGCGGAATGATTAAGTGAGTTTCCATCCTATCCTATCCTGTCTACGGACAAGCTGTCGAAAATGTGAACGCAGAAAAGCAATGAAAAGAAGAAAGAAAACAAAACCAAAAAAATGTAGAGCTCAACGTCTACTGCGTGTGTGTTGCATCAGATTGTCGATTGCTTGCAGCCGGAGACGAGCACTTCTTGCCATAGATACTGTTTGATGGAACAATGGGTTTGTAATTAACTGTTGCTGCCGACGCTCCATACTCTTCCCTCCATCCTATATCCCTTCGTCTATGTTCTACCAGCAGAAGCATCATCCAAGTTTGCAATTCAAATTGGCATCGCGCGAAACTTCGATTGGATTACATGCCGGGATTAAAGTATTGGTCCCAACTCCTCCGCTTATCGCAACAACAAATCGGCGAACCGTAATCGCCTAATTTCGGACGACCACCCTCGCTTTAATCTCGATTTAATGGCTGTTCCGCCGACTTCCCAGCGATTGTTGTTGATTAAGAAAAGAAAAAGACAAGAAAATAAATAGAATAAATCAAGGACCTAGCTCGATGTCTGTATATATGTGTATGTGTGTGTGGTTGTATGGATTAGTGAGGTTGCGTGTCGATCGATTCTGGGTTGGCGGCGGAACGCGACTTTAATTAGAAAACTAAAACCCAATCAACATCTACGCAGGAGGTAACCGAGAGTTTAATGAGAGACGAGAACAACCGCCGCCTATCCCTAGCTCTCAATCTCTCTCTTCTTTTTTTCCACCTCAATCTCTCCCTCACTCTCTCTCGCTCCCTTGCATATCGAGAACGCGCTCAATATTTAAACTGCCCGGCAAATGTAAGCATTAGATCAATTTCAGAGATATTGCGTTTAACGCAATTCGAACTTCAAGGTTTTAACATAATTTAATTAATCTCAAGTAACTTTTCAAGTATCGATTGTTTCATAAGTACTTCTAGAAGTTACCCAAGCTTAACTAATTAATTTCGAAGCATAAAATACGAGAACTTGTTACATTAAAAATAATTATACTTTTTATTAAACGAAACCTCACAGCGAGAACATACAATATTAAATACATTATCATGAAACTATAAGTAATCTGTCAAGTACATGTATTTGGAAACTTGTATAAGTAGAGTACTAATGGAAACGTAAGTACTTGGCTAAGTTGGACCAAACACAAACTACGTGATATTTAATAAATTGATTGAAAAAATTAACGCGTTATAATTATTCAATTAACTGATTCAACAAATATTATTGTAAACGTAATCAAACTTTTGCAATAATAATATAAAATGTATCAGTTGACTTTTTTGAAATTATATATATTTATTTTGTTCTTTTTATTTCTGTATATGTTTTTTTGTACGACAGATGCAATAAACATTATTATTATTAATATAAAATAAAAAGAATATTTCATTGTTTTTTTAGTTCATTTTATTATATTTTTAATTAAAATATGCAGAGAATTAATGTATTTATTACTTTAGAAGTTTGTCCCGAATAATCAAAAGTTGAAGTATTGCTTTCAAATAAATAATTAATATAAAATATAAAATTTATTTGTGAGATCAAGGACGAATGAAATAATATAATATGTTAAGTATAATATACAATAGTTATAGGAATGAACAAACATCTTCGAAGTCGGGGTTAGAAGTTATAACCTGAGCGAGAATATAATGGATATATTGAAATGAGCCGTCGACAAAATGAGAGAATTGTATCACTTTGCATACCTAAAAAGTTTGCAATACTTTTATGAATCGTAAACGGTATTGAAGTAACTCACTATTGACAGGTTGCATAATGCGAATGAATATATGCAACACCATCTTCGAGATTGTTTAAATCGATGTTTGCGTGAATAATTCTCAGATACGGCAACATTGGTCATGCCTTCCGCTCGGGTTGAATATTGCGAGCTTTTGCGAGTGATAAATCTCGATCGTAGCCTTCGATAAACCCTAATGACAGCCATTAGGCAGGATAGATGGAGGAAGAGCCACCTCGCGAATGGAAATTATTATGTTAATAGCTGAGGAACGCAATGAAACCACCTTTTATTAGTGCACAGAGAGTAGTATAAAAACAAAGTGAGAGCAAAATAATGGATGATAATGACCGCCGTCCAAGTCCGAGTCCATTGTTGTCGCTTCGCCATAGCAACTCTCACCCTCCAAAAAAACAAAACAATAGAAACCGAAATAAAGATGACGGAGTGCGAGGGTGGTCCGCTAATCAAAGGAACGTGCTCGGACAGCACGCCCATTCGATTATACGAAAACGTTACAGTGAATGCAAAATACAATCACTTTCGTGTGTATGTTTTCTCCCCATTTCCCCATTCCGCCACCAAATCTGGAAATAAAGCGCACGATTTATTCCCTTCGATATGATTTCTCCCTTCCTTTTTATTTCCAAATCTGTATTTTATCGGGCGACGTCGTCTCCGCTCAGAAGGCGATGCGATATAAATCAAAACCTGATTGAATTGTATATATATACATACACGGTCACAGAGAAATGCAAAAATACGAATATATATAATATTTTCAGTGTTGGAAGTGCACAAAGCCAGCAGCAGGAATAAAAGAGCTTTCGCATGAATGGATTCGCATTTAACTCGCTGCATCCTCCTACATTCTTCTTCTTCGACTTCCACTAGTTCTTCGACTTTTGATCAAAAAGCAAGTATTCTATATACAAATATATATTTCCTTTCTTCACATTTTCCAGGTGAAAATGCAGCAGCAACTGGAAATGAAAAGGCTCGTGCAATAATGCGCAAAATAATAGGAATGCGTTGGACGTCGGAATTGATTTCAACGTATTTACATGCTTTCAGAAAATAGAATATCATTATATTTTATGCAATATACCTTATTACCAGTTACTTAAAACTTAGAACCGATTGGAGTTAAGTCAGTTGATTACCTATTTAAGTGGTTAATTTTACAACGTAAATGCATGATTTATTATCAATGAAATAAATATTACATCTTTACTGATTAATAATAACATCGAAATTAAGAATAATATTTGTTTATAATTATTTTAAATAACACCTGTAATTAGTAATAAAATATTGTTAACCGCAATTTTCATATCATATGGCTATAAAATCTCGAATATTAAAACAGTCAAATGGAAATGCATATTATACTGACCCATAAAATTATACTTTTCAATATTACACGTATATACAGGAATTTAACTAAAAGCATGAGAGTTTTACATATAACATTGTTATGTTGTTGTTAAACAACTTAATTTACTAAAATAAATATTTTAATATTGTATTTGAAATTCGACGTACTTTTACATTAAATATGCACATTATAAAAAATATTACAAGTGATATAGGTATTTGATAGAACGATATAACTGGTTTTCAAACTGAAGAACCGTAGATTGTACAAAAAATACCGAAGAAATTTATCACTTTGGAGATTAATTTGTGTTTGTTTCTGTATTGCTTCAAATTCATATACGAGAAGTAGAATGCAAAAGGTCGAAAGTAATGTCTCAATATAAAGGCGTGCAAAAGGCGAATGAATAATATATATAACATAAATTGTGTTTGTGTGTATACATCGAACCGGGTATGGAAAGTCAATTGTTCGTGGTCTCCGTTGCTGCGCCATCAATTGCCACCGCCAGATCCAACACTTCTTTTTAATAAGGCGTAACATTGTAACAGCCCGGTTTTATGAATTATAAAATTTATGCTTCACCGATCGCGACATTAAACCGTGATCATTACTTTTCGCAAATAAAGGAAGAACTGAAGAGGACACAAAAAAGCAAAGAAGTGGCAATAGTAAATTTATGTTTGACAGGCGAAATCCTCTCTTCTCGTCTGTCTTGCTATCCTCGGGCAGATAAAACAAGCCATTCCCTACGCAAATATGGCGGGAAAACTACGTCGAGGAGGAGGAAAATAAAGACGCACCGGAAATTGCGTGTGTTTGCTTACACAGGGGAGTCTAATCGATAAGTCGAGCCCAGTACAACATCCGACTGAGACAGGCAGACAACAGTCGGATGGGGGGTGGCGTTGGTGGGCGGCGAAATGCAAACACCGAAAATCTAATCGAAGGAAATTCCTAAATGTTATTAGAATTGGAACGCGAACTCCAGTGTTTGGCAATTACGTAATTAATTGCGAATTGGAACGAATGTGAAGCACAAGATTCGATCCAAATGTCTATAATAAAAAAATGTAACATGTACATGGGAATATATACCCGAATTGGAATAAATGCATTGTTGAAAAGCAGGAAACGAACTAAAATTGAAATATAATTTATAAAAATTATTATACAAGAATTAATTAATCGGTAACTATCTAAATCAATTCGAAAGTGTGCGTTGCAAGCACGCAACGTTAAGATATTGTCAGTCACATGACAAAACGACAAAAGGTGATTGAAATAATTGGACATATTATTACAGTTTTGCAAGTTCGTACATTAAGCTCAAAAAACAAGTTCATTCAATAATTGAAGTTTTTTGTTTCTTTGAAGTTACTTTCCTATGGTTGTAGTAAAAAATGTATTTAAACTTGAAATGTTATTCACCAAAAAGTGCTAATTATTTTATAACATAACTTTAAAAATAAAATGTGTTTAAAGTTTGAGTCTGACCGACCTATTACCAATGAACCATAAAAAAAACGAAATCTTCCATCTATATCGCCAGTCTAAATTTATTCGACATCAGATATCCCCCGCACGTCACGTTCTTATTTTCGTTATCTTTCAGTGTTTTAACTCCTCTTTTTTTTCTCCATTCTACTTTCATTGTTATCCAAATACTAAGAAAATCGTATTACAAATAGAGGCGGTAACGGTCCGATCCAATATCACGGCCAACGTGTAATTTACCCGGGAAACGTGACCGTCACAATGGAGGAACAACTTTCGTTGGGAATCCGAGCACCCAGATTTTTTTTTATATTTCCTTCTTCTCTTCACGCCAGAATCAGAGACAATTTACCTAATCGAAGACGACATTGTTGTGGGACAATTGCATCAATAACATTTACAGCATTCGTGTCCGACCAACAGAGGAGATCGCCTCCTCCTGCTGTTGCTGCTGCCGCCGCATAAATGATAAACGACTTCTGGTGGGAATTTATTGTTGCGCAATTTAGCGAAAAATAAAAGATGTAACGTAACGAAAACAGTAGGCAAGTACCGAGAAGTTGTGCGAATGAGGGATCGTATGCGGCACTGTAATAAATGGAACTACCTGGCACAAGGCGTTTACGATTAATTATACACATCTAAATGTACACGGGACTACTGTCTTCGATAGGAGCAGATAGGATCTGCAATTGCCGCCAACTTTGCAAGCCACCGAGAAAACAGGCTTCTGCTTCCGCCACTTAATTGCCCTGCGTTTTCAGCCTGGACGAACGCGCGATCAAAGTCCTGCCTTCAAGAAATATTCATATTATGATCCTGTCTGCGCGCTTTTTATTACATCGTATCTAAATTGACTGTATTTCCAATTTATTTTAGAAAACAAATTTTATCAGTATTTCAAACAATACAGATAGTTTCCACAAAGTCCTTATAATATTTGATTTGAATATTTATTGATCAGAAAAAGTAATTACCGCAATGTTAATAGTCATTTAATATTTCATAATTTATGTTGTACAAATGATAAAATTTATGAAATTATCATGATTTAACTATAAAATGCAAACTTATCAACGTAAAAGTAAGAGATGTATATAAAGTTAAAGTTATACCATAAAACCGCTATAACTAAATATTACATTTTAAATTAGTCATATACATTTAGTCTTCAACTTCTAGCAATTATCAATAATATAGATAGGATATTACACAGTGAAAGCTTTTATATATATATAAAAAGCTTAAAAAAAACTAGAAATATGCAAATGTACAATTGATTACTTGCAGTTTAATATAGATGTGTGTGATAAGTGTAATATTTACAAATTGTAATTCGAATATGATCATTTCAATACTAACTTCTGAAAATATACCTATATTATATCTTCCGCTCAAACTTGACAAGTTATTCATATGTAACTAAAAACCGAAATAATCGTGGTATGCATTATTATAAGCTAAAAATAGAATAAATATATATGCTCAGTTGGTAGAGTGGTGGACTGTAGTTTGTATGAAATAACGTGTCAGTGATATAACACACTTATGTTTCGGACTTTATACAAAGTTATACCTGCAGGTGGTTTTCAGGATAAGATCACCGTCGATATTTTTATTGGCCATAGAAGTTGGGCACGTTTTACAAGGATGTTTATCGCGTGTGTAAATGAAAACATTAAACACTGGACGTTGCGTTCGGATATGGCGGATACATAAATGGCGTTCTTTGATATCGGCACGAGATATCGCCTCCTCGGACGCGCATCTTAAGAACTGTGCGGTGCAAAGGAATGGATAAATTATAGGGTTGCTCGATACACATGTACCATTATTATGGTTTCGACCCAGTGTGAGAGATACCAGCCATTTCGGCCGGTTGCTATAAACATTTTATATTCGCTCTTGAAAAATATAATCGCTCGCTTTCTCTTCTATTTATGTAAGAGCCTGGATGAGGACTACTTCAAGAATAAACACTTCCAGTCACCCTTCCTCCTACTTCTCGGTCTTTTTTTTTACTTCCTGTTTCGATCCGCACCTCCATTTCCCGCAAAAGTGGGGAGGAGTTCGAGGAAAACTTCGCAAACTTCCCACTCAAACGTCTATTAGTAAGCTGCACCTGCTAAATCAAAGTCCCGCATTCATTATGCAGCGCGCAATGCGGTAAGTTGATGCATATCATTCGATTTTTTTTTTTTCGGGAAAAAACATTCCCGTCGAACGCTCTTAAATCATAATGAGGAACTGGGATGGTTCGCCCCATTTCGTTGTGGCCTTGCACTTATCGTTAAACTCCAATATAGTTAAAACGCCGTTTACCATCTATATGGGCCCATAAAAGTGTCCGAAATTTTGATGGATTTTACGAGCTGCTGACACCGATCGCTAAACCTAAAGAGAACTATCGATATGCAAATAATGCAAGACGATGCACAATGGAATATTATCGACGTTCGCCTTTTTTATATACAAAAAATCTGTAGCTACAACACTTTATTTAAATAGAATTTATAGTGACTAACGTTTACAAATAACTTAACATTACATACATTCTAATGATGAAATTAATTTTACAAGTCATTCAAACAATATTCGTAACAAACATCAAAAGCTTATAAAAATATGAATACAACTACCAAGAAATTTCGTATGTATTATTATTGAATATTTGTGTTATTATTTTTATTTTCGAAAATAGTCGATGTACGTGTTCATTGTTCATACATCAACAATACATTATAATTATTTATATGAAAACTTTAAACAAATATTTATTGGTAGTATTTACACATATTACATGAAAATATAATCATGATGTAATAAACAATTTCACGTGGCTATAGAAATGAAATTGCGCCATTCACAGACCAAAAACAAAGAGAACGTACATGTGTTGGTGATGGCATTTACGCTATGTCTCCAAGTAACAGGTGTATAGTTAGGTCAACGATTCTCATTATAAATTTTCGCCTGTTGTTGCCGATATATTTTTGTTGCCGTTGCATGTCGCTGTATTTCTGTATTCATTTTATACATTTATTTATCCGTTGCGCAGCGGAATACTCATTTGCATCTTATGGGAAAATAAAAGAGCGGACAGGAATCGAAGAGACCACGTGAGTCGTCTCGCTGTAAATAAGTTTTACGATGCAGCATGAGGAGAGGAAATATTTTGCGCAAATTGGCCTTATTAAATCGTCGTTTAAAGAGAGAACAGAGGGAGATCGAGTGAATGGGAAAACAAACAAAAAATGTAGAGAGAGAAAGAGACAAAGAGGTATTTTCGCGTAATGGCAGCTTTAAAATTGAGTGCGCTTCTTATGTCGGCGCTCATTGCAGAAAGCATATTATATAGGCGGCGGTCGAAGCAAACTCGTGCTTCATCTTCAGAAGTGAAAAGGAGGCACGGCAAGAAGGATTATAGTATGGTTTAT
The DNA here is from genome assembly GCF_001412225.1 of Nicrophorus vespilloides. Lineage (NCBI taxonomy): Eukaryota > Metazoa > Arthropoda > Insecta > Coleoptera > Silphidae > Nicrophorus > Nicrophorus vespilloides. The sequence goes on from NW_017096968.1 coordinate 79,019, forward strand.
ACACTTGTTCGCGCCAACTTTCCTCCTTCGTCACCATCCCACCTCGTGTCTCGTCAAGAGGGCCTGAAATGAAAATTCTTCGGCGCCAAAGTATTTTAATGCTTTGACGCAAACTGCCAAAGAACTTTGTGCGTTTGTACGGGCACGGATGATAATCTGGCAGGAATTCGCGGATGCGGGATTTACTCCTGTCCTGGAAAATTACTGTATGTACATGTCTGACTGTCTAGCTGCGAAAGGAAACACTAATAACTGCGACCTGCTTCTGGAAATGATAAACGTTACATCCCCGTCATCGCCGGCTAAATACAATAAATTCAGATGTGTTACACATCCTAGGAATACCTTTGATCCAGCGTCTCTAAACTTTTCAACTCCAGCACGAAATTAAACTACAACTCCGACATTAAAATGTCATCGTTAAATGGCAATTTTAATCACGAAAATAAATAACATCTTACATATGTTATGCTATTTGTCAAAAACTTAGTATCTTACAGTAGGCTTTAACTGTAAGATATAATTAATAAGAAATTCTGCAATTTTGTATTCAACTTTACGATTATATATTGTTCATTAAATATACAGTGGAACCTCGTTTAACAAGTTTAATCCGTTCCAAAATTTCCGGATTTTTACTCGTATAATGCACATACTATGTGTACATAAGTTTTAAAAATGATGTAGAATCTTAGACTTCGTCAATTATTATGCGAGGTGCTCGTTAAGCGAGGTTCCACTAATAATGTAATGCAGATAATGTAACATTTGACTGCATTTATTAATACTACGTTTATTTAAGAGCCCTTATATACGAAATTGGAAAAGGCTAGTGGTACGCATACAAATACTGTCATCATTATATATTGTTTAACTTTTGTAAGCTGTGGAAGAACCTTCGAACATTCTATTCAGTATAATTTAATTATAAAACCTTTTATAATATAATTAATTAACTATAAATATAAATTGTAATATTTTTAGTCGTTTAAAGACAAATTGGTGTAATAAATATTGATAATATAAATATAAACTTTGTCAATTCTTGTAATCCTATAGTTTTATTTTTATTGAAATATATTACGTTATTATTTTCATGATATTGTGTGTACAATCAATAAATATGTCATTGCTGTAATACTTGGAAATTTGTAAAGTTATAAAGTTGTATAGATAATACACAAGTATATCAATAAGAAATGAACATTTTAAATTAAAATTTATATAAAAAAATGTACAACAAAAAACAATTTATTTAATTATTGTGACAATTATTAGCAAATATATATTAATAATAAAGTATGATATAACTAAACAACATTTTAAATTAAAATGCATAAAAAGAAATGTAAAATCAAAAAAAGTTATTTAATGACTGGCCTTAAGAAAGAAAGAAGGTGTACGATCAAATTGCCAAGTAAGTACTTGTTTTTTTTTTCCAGACGTGTAATGGCAATTGGTGGTAATGGATTTAATGCATATGCATGAGGATGAAAAATTAACTTGTGAGTGCATTCGTAAATAAAATAAAAAAAGGCTACAGCAGCGACAACGAAAAGTAAAGAAGTCTTTCAGTGAGGCCATTGGAATGGGGACCATTTAGGTGTGATCGTAAATCACTGTAGATCCAGCCATCGAGTGTCCGGGACACGTTCTCTATATACATTCGAGGATTTCCCCTTGTTGAATTGTACGAAAGCCTCCATTCTCTCATTTTTTTATACACCATCCTTCTCCTCTCTTCCAACCGTATACGAGACTAGCTATTCTTCTCTTTGCATTCTTTTGGTTCGGTGGCTGGGAATTAGCGAGAGCAATCTGGTTTTGGGGATGCGACACGTTTTCACGCAAACAGCACGTGCCGATGGCAGTCCGACCGAGGCTCAATGCCAGAAACGGAAGTGAAACGCACTGAACATAGTTTATTCGCAAAATAACGGCCGACTCTGCATGTTTGCCTTCTTAGGCACCAAATACAGATGAGATTACGATACACTGTGTGCAGTTGTGTGTTTGTATATAAGGGACGCACAGTCTGTTTACCGTTTACTTATTAAGCCCTTATCCAACCTGGGCTGCGGGTTCACTGAACCGCATCGCTCCTTCTTCTTGTTCTCCAACAACAACTTCTTCCTTTTCTTTTTCTCATTTCCACGTACGTTTCCGTGGCTTCAGCAAAAGGAGGTGCAAAAGAAAAAACAACATTCAACAGAGAGCGAGTGTTTGTGCGTATCATTCCATGCCCATACAATATAACGGCCTTCCATTTATTCGTCTGCACACAATCAAACATTAATTTTCCGCCGCGGAACCAATTGATTGCGTCTGATTTGAAAGAACGAAACGCTACGAACACTTTTCAAGCCGGATGCGAAGCACGCCCTCCTAATTAGCAGACGTGTTTAAGTTTTGGAGAACAATCGGGGCAAAATTAGGAATTAGTCAGGTAGATTGAAAAGAAGCGGAGGGCAAGCATACAATGTAATCGGGCTTCTCTTGTGTTTGCGTGCGTAATGGGGGGACACTCGGGGATGTATAGAGACATAATAAGAATAATTAATGTTTCGGCTCGGATAGCATTTGAATTGTTAATTCGGATTCACCATCTCCACTTCGGCCAAGCGCGACTTCTCCAACTTTTTCCATTTTTTTTTTCAGACCAATTAAAGTGGTTCAAGTTGGATCATTAGTACTTACAAACCAACTAACGTATGTTGTAGAGCTCTAAGTTTTAAAAGCATGCAATTATATTCTTTGCTAAATATGTTTTTTAGAAAACTCTAAAGTTACAAATATGTATTTACCAAAACTATTTGACAACATCATTTTTAATAATTACATGTTAATTATATTTGTAGTTTCATCAATACATTATATCACAATGTTTACCTTAAAAACGCCTATTTTATGCCATTTTCAGAATTCCAAAATTTACATAATTTATTAATTTGTGTATATTCTGCAGAATCCACTAAGAATTATGGAAAGTATTAATAAATTATCACCACCATATTTGAAGAAAAGAATGTGTAATTTCAGTGTTTTTCTTCATGTTTTTTTTTTAACATTTAATCAAAGATAAAAGTTACAAAGATTGATTGGAAGTTGATGATCGACTGTAATAATAATAGAAAAAGTAATAAATATTAAGATTTTAACATTTGTTGGCTTTTCCACCAATGTTCTTATTCAGATTTATATATGAGATTATTAGTACTACACAGATGCATGTTATTTCTGTTCGTTTCGAATTTAGTTGGGATCATTTTGATTGGTTACGTTAATACTGCGAATTCAATCAATGCCTTCTTGTGAATCGAAGCAAATTGCGTATGCTTGTTAGGTGTGTATGTGTGTTTGCGAGAAGCAACGTGTGGTGATTGGAAAAGAAACGAGAAAGGAAAAGAGGAGAAGATCGTATCTCGGATTTAGTTTATTCTTCCTGCTCGAAGGAATTGTGGCAGGGCCGGAGGCCGATGAGAGCAACAGCAAAAGCAGCATCAGGAGGCAGGCACTAAATTCCTCCTCTATCTATTATAGCCGGACGTAAATTATCCCGCCAATTACGATTTTCCATCGTCGGGGCAGCGCCGTTTTCCATCGTCACACGACCCGCAGAGCAACGCAAAGCAACAAAGCATTAAGTGTATGCACTCTCATTATGGACGGTGGGGAATATGGTCCGAGGCAGAGCCATAACTCAAAACAGACCCAATGCTAATTCCCGTGTAATCTGAATACATTTAAATGCTTTCATAGGCGGCCCCGGACAAATTGAAATCAATCAATTCGCAGAGCTACGCCGTCCGTTGTAAATCTGACTCTGGTCAGATGGAGAATAGAGGAGTATAGAGAGAGAGTGGATTTGCATTTTTTCCTCTAATAGATTGGCTGTCATGTAAATTAGATGCTCCGGGTTAAGGGCCTCCCCTTCTGACACTTTACAGCTTGCGAAGCGTGTTAAAATGCTAATGTCCTGGCGCCTGTACTACCGTTCCTCCCGACCCTCCAACCCCATCATACCCATCCGACACCCACCACCGCCCCCTCTACACTTTGCCACCCAGGAAAAACACACCGGGGAAACGAGAAAGAGAAACCGCGCACATAATCACTATGCAAATACATCCACGGATATCCCTTGATTACGCAGCGCTGTGAGATTTATGCAGTTTAAACACTTACAATTAGGTTTGCACAAATTGCTGTGATTTCGATTTCGGCACGATTCCGATAATCCTAGAGAATTAAGCATGCACATTTCACCGTCGTATATTTTGCTAACGTTCTACAAGTTTATTTACAGCACTCCCACTAATTCCTATCCTATCACTTCAACTGTTCAGAACAGCATGATATGAACAGCTTGATGTTTCCTACAATGACATATCATTATTTTAACCGCTTGAAGAAATATAAATTTAAATATATTGTGTAAAGCAAAATGATGCAAGTGATAAAACTTATATAGCAAAATATTTATGAAAAATATGTTTGTTCCAAGAATTTAACTTTTATTCAAAATCAATTTTGGTATCGCAATACATTTAAATATTCAAAGACATCTTTCTGATTTTGGCAATGTTTAAATGTGACGATGTACAGTTTATACAATTACGATTGAATATAAATATTAATTAAAATCCTTTTATTTAAAGTACTATAGATATCAGTACTTTATAAACAATATAAGTTGACTTATGTTCACAACCTACTCTAGTTTTAGTGCTATAGCTAAATAAAATTGCAAATTTAAAGTGCACCGCCAGGTCGGATCGGTACTGTTGAAAGGCGACAAAATGATAATCACTAAATGCAGAGTTAAAAATAACGCGTTTTCAATTCGGCGCAGTCTATTAATTACGTGTTGAAACCGATTCAGAGATGGTAAATAAATTCGTTGCCGCCCCCGAAATAATGCATTTGGGAGGCGGTATTCGCAGCTACAGTCCAGGCGAAACGTCGAATTTTCGGGCATTATTATATAAATCACAATAAACGCGCGCTCGGAATATCAAATTAAAATAAACATCCGTTGCCCAATCGACGGCAACAAATTATTAATATGATTAATAGTAATTGGCCGGAACGTGTAATAAATCTGCAGGAAAGCCGGGGATGTTGATAGGATGCGGGGGGATGAACGGACAGGGGTAGTAGCGGTAGTGCAGTGCAGCCAACTGGACAGGATATTTCGGTCAGTTTTGCCAATAATATTTGCACTAAATTTCCATTTATTTATTTACCGGCGTAAACACGGCGTTCCGGATTTTATCATTTCCATGCTAATTAATTCGCGAAATTCGCATTGATTAATTGGCGAAAATCGAAATATCACGTCTCAGCCGCTGCTCGTTATTTATGAACGGCTGGAGGGGAAGTGAAACAATACAAGAAAAAAAATGAAAGGAATAATGACTAGTTTTGTCGCGCCGCTAATTAATCGCTGCTCTCTTATTTCTTATTCAAATTAGCCGCGTCCAAATTAATCGACTAATATTTGCATAATTCGGCTATAATTTAAAGCCGGAGCCCGTATCGAGGATTATTAATTGGAGCGTTTAATTAAAACCGATCCGATGGTGGCCCATGCGAACATCGGCCGCAACGGATTTTATACATATTTGCCTTACCAAGCGCATTCATCTATTCGATAATTAGATGCTTTCAGTTTCATCCAGCTGTGAACTTATATAACTGCATCATCCAGAGTGACTTTGATTCTGTTCAAACAACATTGCAAAACTGAATCCGCACTTCAAAACATTATTTGATTGGTTACATTACAAATGAGACGTAGGAAACATTCACTCTGTAATTCTGTTTTGAAATCTATACATATTTATACTTTTTTATTAAATGCAATTACATTTATGGATCAGAAGAATTTTAATGTACATATTATAATTAAGCAATAATTATATTAATATACTAGACCTTAAAATATTCTACATTAAGAATTTAATTCATAATTTCAACTTACTTATATAGTTTAGATATATTGTAAATATACATATTCATAAATTAAGAAGTAAAATGAATATATAATTGTTATTCATATTTTGCATCGTCATATGTAAATCATCCAACACAAATGTCTGCCAAGAGTTGCAACTATTTTGTACAGAGTGCAAAATTGCACCTACAATTTAAATGTTGTCTGACTCTATGCTAAACAATAGTAGTCGGTAGGTCTGACACAAAGATAGCTTTACATATAATATAACTTATTATTGAATTGGTAAAATTGGTGGTAACATTTTGATGAAAAATTGGTAAAACAATAAATTCGGAACATATTCTACTAACATTGACTACTACAAAAAATATCATATTGTTATTATGAATATCATTTACATTATTCATACATGAATATTGCATATGCGTGTTACCATAGGCATATACCAATATAGTGATCATATGCCAATCAATGACTATTCGCTGTTTGCGTTTCACCTCTGGCTAGCAAATTAGAACATGAATATTCTCTTTAGTGGACATTACAGACGCGCTCAGTTATTTATGGTGTTATCTCTAATAGCAAAGGGAATAAACGAATGTTTATCGCAACTGTCAATTAAATGCATCTTGAAATTAATTAATATCTTTCAAGAAGATGAGATAATCAGATATCGACATTTTTTCTTTCTTTACTGATGGGTTCTGGTTGTCCAGCGAACTTTTTCTTTGCTGGTTCATCAAGGTTTATTGTTGGAGATGCTATAGTTCGGAGAAGATTTTTTTTTCCTGACGTCTCCAGTGTTGTCGGCGAGAATGGAAGGGCGGCTGACCGTGGCGTGCCACATCGCACGAATTGACGAAATAATGAAAGGGCAAAAGAGGAAACGCAACGATAGATGGGGCGAGGCCGTGGACAATGGGGTAGCTTGAGTGCGGGACTCCAGATAGCGAAGCTTTATAGGACACTCGATTGGACACTGATAATAGCCAGATAAACTGTCCGGTCCAGCGGTAACAACACGCGAACAATGCAATTTTTCGGAATCCCTTCATCATCCCCGACGGAAAATTGGGGCGCAATTAGAGGAGGATTAGTTGCTGCAAGGATTATAAGTAAAAACAAAAACATTGAGGAGATATGAGTTAGGTGAAAACTAATAAATCAATGTGTCGCTTCCAGTTTTCCTCCTCCACCTCCTTGTTGATATCGTGCGCTGTTGTTGGAGATATGCAGACAGAGAGAGAGGCCCAGCTTAGTTAGTAACTAGTTGTGGTTATAATGCATGGAAACTAGCAGCAGCAGCAAACGCTTGGAATGGGCCTCTCCTCTGCACGCGGTATCAGATCGTGGGTTAATTGACTGTACACGTATTAGCTTATCACCTAGTACGCCCTTGTTCGGTTAATAGGTTTTAGTATATCATCGGAATATGATAAACAGGCTCATTAAAACCTGGTCACCGACGATCCGCAAGGATCGTAGTCCAACGACGTAAAGCAGGATGGTATGGCAAAATGCACATCCTGCGAACAACAACAATAATCCTGCCGGTGGCGGAATTAACGCGATAGCAGGCTGACGACTTAGAGGATCAATAATTAAAGGACGTCTCACGGATGCCTCTTCGCTCCGTCGCTGCTCGATCTCTCATAAATATAAATAAGAAGTGAGCAACAAGGGCCTAGGCCGTTTTGCTCCTTTCAGGTGGCGCGTGAGAATGTGTGTGCGTGTGTATGGAGGTAACACCCCATGAATATCTTACACAGCCTGCCAAAATATTAACTCCAACTGCGCAACCGAAAACCTTCTTTGATCTTGATAATGCTGTGCTGCTGCGAGCTTCTTTACTTACACATTGTGTCCGCCCGAGGAGCTTAATTCCCTAGACGCGGAAACCGTATACTTACTTAACCAATTCATACCGCACATCCCATTTAAAATCTCAATATTCTTGTCTATACACTACAGTTTTTGAAGTATCTTCCTTTAGATTATCAGATCATTCAGATGTAAAATGTCATTTACATTTATAATAGTTTATAGTTATTTTAATATTTACAAGTAAATAATACAGTATTATATTTTTGCTAATTCCTAATATAATTTTCAAATGATTATACACGACATAGTAAGTAACATATTATTTTTAAGACAAGATAAATTATCAAAAATGTTAGACTAAAATAGCATATCCTCAGAATTAAGTGTTGGAAATACGCAAAACGTAACTAGAGATAAATTAGTTGCAATTTACATTCTGCATAAGCCACAATTTCTATTGTATCAAAGATCAAAGCAAAACCCAACTCGGTATAAACAACATACGACAACAGATTTCAACTGTTCAACTCAAAATTAAGATTAATAAAAACCATTCGCACATTTGCATACATAACAGTTGCATTACATAAAGTAAATATTTTTCATATAAGAATATTTCACTTTAAGCTATAAACAAGAAAATATTAGAAAAATATTCGACATAAAAAAAAATCAATAATAATATTTTTATGACATTTTTATTACAAATAAGTATAAATCAGTCTCTATATATTAAGGAACTATCATATACCAAAATATTACAATATATTTTCTAGTATTAATAACAATTTTATCATATATATTGTGTTTTCTGGAAAACTTTATTAATAAGCATGCAATTTTCTGAGTTATGAATTCATAAAAGCACTACCTACTTACATAACGCCTAAATTAATATTGTAAGTCTTAGGAAAATATATTTTAATTAAAGCATATTTGAATTTGAAAACATCCACTATTTTTAAATATAAACTTTAATTATTTATATCTAACCAAGATTAATATGATTCTATGTAATAATATAAACTGGTATGCAATATAATTTTAAATCCAATATATTTCACTTAGATGGTCGAGCAGTAGTCATTGCTCAATGAAGTCTCCTAATCAATATTAATTACATCTATAATTTTAACAAAGTAATATGGGCAAACATACTTTTAATAAATATTTCCCTGAAGAATCATTATGAAATTATAACCTATTTTCAATAAATAAATAGGAGCTACTTTAAAAACTTAATAGAATAAGTTTTTAAAGTAGTAGTTTAAGAAATATTTTGAGTTCTTTAAAATATTCTACCACAAAAACAACTACGCAGTTTTACAAATTTCACTGTCTAGTACATGGGTCGAGAGTTCACTTTTTTCCTTGTCCGATACTAGAACCATAGGGGATTCCCCCAAGTAACTCAAGCAAATGCACGGCCGTCATGTGAACATGATAATAATAACGTCCCGACGGTAAACAAACGTGCTCCTAGGAGTCAACGATTGATGTATTTACGAGCGGGTAGCACAATTATGAAAGAGAGCCCGGCAACAAGATTGATGTGTATACACGCTCCTTACATATGAATATTTATCATCCTCTCTTTTTTTCCTTCCTTCTTTTCTCGTGTTGTTGCAAGAGACGGCATATGGGATACGCCGGTTCCACTTCAACTCTTAACTTGTTTTTTTTTTATAAATATATTAAATACTGCCTTTCTTAATGGACGATGAGCTTGGAAGCAAAAGAAAGAACGCCTTGCACGAGGGATTTATTAATCTCGGAGCCGGCGACGCGAACGATATTTCATTGCATAAGCCACAACCGAACAAAAAATAAATAAATTAAACTTGAGAGAAACATAGGTGGAAAGGTATTCGAAACGCGACATGTTTATAAAACGGCAAATGAAACAGAGAGCGAATCTAATCCAATAATTAAAAGGATCTAAGAAAAAGGAAAACTATAATTAATCGTTTGTCTGGCAGTCTATCAAGATATAAGTAGTGGATCTTATGTTGCGGATTGATGTGCGTGGAGCGTAAGTATTTAGATTGGTTGCTTCGGAAAACTGGTTTCGAGTGCAGGAAGCGGCCAATCGAGGTAAGCCAGACAAGGGGAGATAAAGAAGTGGAAGAGTTTGGGGTCGTCGCGCGGGGTTGGTCTGCACTGTAATTAAATTAGCGGGATTAGCGCGGAACCGTTTACTTGAGGAATTTAGTACTGAACTCCATTCATTATCAACTTTATTGTGTACACCATACTATCGATCCTGTACAAACAAAAAGCATTCATTTCCCTTCCATCCTTCGGTGAATTACAGCCGGATCGCATAAGCTCATCAACTAATGTTTCTACAAACTAATCGATCAATTAAGATGTCGGTGCTAAACAAGTAGATACGATAGAGAACACAAAGTAGCCGATGTTTACAGCGCCATACCCAAATCTGGATGTGTACCAGAAACAACAGCATCGACGAAAACACGGCGCAAAAGAAGAATATAAAAGAAGTAAAAGGGCTTTAATCATTGTAATTTATTCCCGAACGCATCCCGAAAGGGGTTTACAGGTATTACGAGCCGTTTAACGAGCAGCGCGTTTGTGCGTGAGAATATCCATCGAGAGCTATGGTTCTGACTAAAAAAAAATAAGAATTACAAAAGAAACTTTTGTTAGCTTCTTTTTACTTTTAAATTTATTTCTGCAGCTTTAACGGACGTTGGAGCAACTGAAGGAGGCTGCTTTTCGGTTCATTTTATACTAATTAGTCAAAGAGTTGGATCGAATCCGATTTGCTGTGCCAACACCGCGCTTTTAATTAGAAAGTTTTCATTTGATGCCATCGATACGTTGTGCTTCGTATCCAATTTGTTATTAAGCCAGTGAACATTTTCATATAACCACTCCCTAACTACGAGATCTTCCGCAATTTCATTATTAAATCCACAGGCATTATGATATTTTTCAATTACTTTGAAACTACCTAGTTCTATGCTATAATTCTCACGATCCATTTTTTTTTTCAATTTTATTACAATATTCCAGTATTTCATGGGAAATCATTCAAAAATTTAATTGGATTTTGTATATTATGACAACATTAGTATTATTATTTATTACTGTTGCTTTTTCTTATTATATTAGTTTGAAAATATATATAATTATTATATATATTAACCATTACAATACTTTTAATATTAAAGTAGAACAATAATATAAAAACATGAGAACATTTGTAGAATAACATAGTATTTCATGATAACTTTACTGTGTCGTGCGGTTATGCAATAAATCTGTACAAATCGTTACAAATAAAAGTCCGGTTTCGATTTTGTTTGATTTAGACAACCAATTTCAATATAAATAGAGCTTTGATGCCAATACTCGCTACATCACATCACTAATCTAATAACAGCATGAAAATAAACCAAGCAATATTATTATTTTGATTGTATTTGTTCAAAATAAGAAATTCTAATATTTTCAAAATTAAAAAATAATGCAAAAAAACAACAATATTGTTGCAGTTTAAATGATTATGAATTAACATTAGGTTGTAGAACATTTCCTCTATGGTTTAATTATACTTGTGTAACGATTTAATCAAAAAAATCTGAATTATTTATAACTGAAATATATTTACAAATCTTTAAAAAATTCAAATTAAAGTTATGTTTTTTTTTCAATATTTTTTTTGTTAGCTTTAAATTATGGTAATTGTTAGGAAGAAATTCTGTTCGTTGCTAATCGAGAAACCGTAAGAACATCACAACCACGTTATATTATATGTGTGTGTACAGTTCAGGTTAAATATGATTGTGCAATCAAGCAAAGCATCCAATGTTTATGTAACTCTTGTTTCGCTCGTGGAAACGATGGAAATGTATGCGTGGTCGAAGTAATAATAATCAACGTGTTCTGCATTCCAGCGATTTCTGTTATCTCTAGAGATTGTAGGTGGAGGAGGAAGGACGTGCCCGTCCAGAGCGTGTCCGCAACGGAGGACGGGCGAAGCGGAAACTCGTTTTATTTGCATAAGCCTCCTTAATCAAATACATTCGTGGCCTAGGTAAATGCGTTTTTCGATTCACAACAATCCCGCGCCGGAGATAACAATCTTAATCGAACTCTTTCACAGGAAACGAAAAGAAAGAAAAAAAATATGGATACATCTTCCCCTGTCAGCAATAACAGATGGAATTACTTTGAATAAATTTCCTAGTTTTTTTTTGTTGGTATTATTATTCTCTTATTCGTTTCGTTTAAAGAGATGCTGCGAGGAGTCCGAAGAAGGAGGACCATTTCCTTCCTCTTTAAATCACGAAAAGATTACACCGGGGCGCAGCAAATCCACCTCGGATGAAGCTAATACCTCTTTCTCTCGCCCTCTCCAGCTTTAACCGAGTCACTCGTAGCGTCTATCTATCGTTACTGATTCCCGCACAAAAGCCCTTTAGCATTGGAGTAGCAGTATATAAAGCTCAGGTAAATTAGATTCAGAGAGCACCTTTTAAACTGAAGAACTATACTATCCACTTTTGACGATTATCGATGAGCTCTTCAGACGTGTTTTTTTTTTTGGGGGCGAGGCAAACGATTAACAAACGAGGTAAGTATAATCCAATTTGCAAAGAAACGCGAAACGTACAGAAATTTCTGGCTCAAATTTTGGTTTAAATACGAAAGATCAAAGGAGATGCGTGTGAGTGGAGTAATTACCTGAAATTTGTTAAGCCGCGACGGTTTGATAGGCAGACCGACACTCCGATTGGCTCCGAAGCGGAATTCCTATTCCGTCTTAATACTGAAACATGCAGGGAACGCTGAATGGGAAGCACGCCGTGGGAATGTGCCCGCCTGGACCAATTGGAATCCACGGAATTCGTAAATATGCATCTTTCAGATGTTTTACAGAGATGGAATTGACCTTGTGTAATTGGAAACGAAAAAGAAACTTCGGTTTGGTGGAACGTAGAATAACTATTGGTCTCACTAATTGACGTGTTAATTAATGTATGCAAATCGCGTAAGATAATTTATCGATCTTGCGTTGGTTAATTATAAGTTTATAATTGTTTGTTTGTTAATAATTTTCTGGTCTAATATATGGCCAGGTTTACGGTTTTCTATGTGTCATTGAGAACACACATAAGTTATGTATGGCTCTCATAAATATGCCATCAACTTTCTTCCATACACTATACATTTAGCTTTAATTTACGTGTAGCGAAAAAGTAGTTAAAAACTTTGAGGAGAAAACATATCTTTTGTACTTTATACAATGTTTTAAGCAAATTAATAATTTAATTGAATAATATTTTCATACGTATACAAATTATTTCTTTATAAACATGACGATTTTAGAGTTAAAAATAATGTATAAATATTTAAAATTATGTTGTCATAATATTGTCAAGAAAGTTAACAGCTAGAACATTAATATGTCCTCGAGTGCCTCAATATATAAATCTTTATTCTTAATGACCATATTTTTTCCAAAGCATTAATTGTAAAAATTATTATATTTCCATATTAGCTTAACTATGATGTTATATAAGGTTAGTAAACGTATTTCTCGTAATATATAAAAATAGAGTAAATATGTCAACATGATGAGGTTGCCTTACCTTTCATTAGATATTCATATTTCATACAACATTACATAATAGTCTTATTACCTAATTTTGGTAGATAAAAGAAGGACAAAAATATGTTAAAAGCTGCATTCATATGTTTTACTAAACTTGGCTACAATTTTTATGCAATTTATATAACTAACAATTTAAATTATTGTACTGATACTAGTTAAAACTAAATCAAAGTTTTGAATGTACACAGCAATCGTATGGATTTAATTACCTAATGAAAATTATAGTCTAAACAACCCGTATTATATAATTATTTTGAAATTAATATCAATTTTGTATTGCTGACAAATAGGAGTCCTTTCAGCACCGTTTGATCAAGCGCAGGCGTTCAACTGCAGGTTTCAACCACACATAATTTATACAAATTACCAGCGTTTGTTTGCTTTCCATTTGCTGCCCAATTGGGAACCCGAGGCAAAGATTATAATAATTAAACCATATTTCGCGATGATGCATACATTAATTACGTTAAAATAATTTCGTTGTCATTAGAAATCATAATTTCAAGTGGTCTTTATTTTGTCAATCATCGCACCTTAATACATAAAATCACAAGTTTCTTTTATCCAACAAAACTAAATGGATTTCGAACAATGTATTAATTAAGCGTTAGAAGTAATTGATTGAATGATTCTAAAGAAACAAAGATGTGAAGAGAAACCTTTGGATTGTATTGACCGTAAAATGGCGATTAATTAACACCTATCAACGTGAAAGTTCGACAACACCTATTTAGGTACCATTCATTAATTTAATTAATGTTTCCCATTGTAAATACAATGTAAATATTCATAACAATAATTGTATTCGTCAATTACTTTTAAATGGTAACCTCGAAATGTCAATCAGTACTTGACTCTTTTATTGGAAATGAAATTACGTTACATAATTGGTCTACAACGAAATTATTTTTTGCAAGTACAGGTATCCCACGACTTACGAACTCCCGGACTTACGAACAAAATTCTAAAAGCTCTAACTTGTTATAAGTTGATATATAGTGATGAAAAATTAACTGTCCAAACAAAAAGTGATAATTTCTTTAATAAAATATAATAATACGAACAACCCTTTGGAACGGAACTAGTTCGTAAGTCGGAGGATCCGTACATAATTATTTTGATTCTTTATTTCTTTTAGAATATTTACTTGTAAAACACCCACTTGTATAACAAACAATTTTATAAGTGTTGAAAATGCGTTAATGAAAAATATATAAATATACTTTGTAAGTAATTTGTTACATGGAAAGTATTACAAAAAACGCAAACATATGCGAAAATGCGAAATAATCATAGAGACTGTGCATATCTCATATACACTATGAGAAATTTAACAAGTGCTTAATATGTTACTTGTGTAGTAGATAGTTGGCGTTACTTGTAAGTAACAGAATGTAATTTAACCTATTTTGTTCCTAAATCTTCATTTAAACCTATCTCTAAGATTAAATATATAACTTCATTGAAATGGCTCATTTGTAAATAAAAAAAATAACGATATTTATTTTAGATAATTGTCTAGGTATAATCAGTACAATTAAACCTATTTTCTACACTTATCATGTTTCTAATAGATTTTCTATTTAAACGCCACTTCGATACTTTTCCCTAAACATCGATATTAACTGTATTAATTCAGGTCATAGTGATTAACACTGTTCATTAAATAACATAGTACGATGATTGTTCACAGCGTTTTCGATTGGAGTCGCTGAAGTATTTCAATATTGGAGTTACTTGCTGAATCCTATAACTGTATTCTACACAACCACAACCAACCATATTGAACTGAGAATTGGCTTTGTAAATTAGTAGTTTGATATTCATCGATAGTTCAGTCTTTGTTCCACCAACTAATACAGTTTAAAAATTTTATATCTCAACTTCTATCAAGGTGTTCTACTTCTCTACAATTGAACTAATCTATAAATGTTAAAAAATTACTAATTGATTTTTAAATCATTTTTAATTTATGCACATATATATTGCAAAAAAATAACAAATTTTAAATCAAAATATTTTCAGATATTAACATACGTAAATATTTTTGTATTTTAGTTTCTATGATTAAATATTAGAAAAGGAATACATTTTAGAGAAATTCAATACGACTTGTTATAGTGAAATGATTTATGTTTCGTCAAAATATATCAAATTTCATCGTTTTTTTTTATAAAATACTTTTTTTAAGTAATATATTCCTTCATATTAAATATATATAATATAGTTAATAAATCTTATTATTAATTTATTAATATTTGAAACAGTTCAAAACTTTGCATTTCCAATTTCAATTTTTATATAAAACGTGTATTAAGTTCTTATAAAGGAGATCTCGTACTAAATTCTTTTCTTTGTCAACCTCGATCCAATTTAATGATTTTTCGCCAGAATAAAGAATAAAATAAAGAAAAATATTACACTATAAAAGAATATCCATTATTTTGTTTTTCTTGTTGCGCGCGGAATTTTCAGTCGGTCGATACACTTTTGTTGTTGGATGGAAAATTTGCTCCTTTCCGGAGCGCGGAAATTCAATAAAGTTTTTCGCAAAGCAATATGCATCGTCCATTCGGAATTTATCGCCCGAATTTATTGCGTTTTGGAATTTTTCAGCACGGCTGCAAACAGGCAAACGCCCATTGTGAGCCTCGATTATATAATGAACCCTAATTATACTTGCGCTCGCTGCGGCCACTCAAAAATTCGCAAAACAATCCGGACCGTCGGTTACAAATTACGAAAAACTTTGCGCGATTCGCAAAATCCAGAAACACGTAGCTAATAAAAATAATAATGATGAATGCGAGGGAGAGAAAGAGCGAGTAGGGAAAAATGATGAGGAGAGTGGAAAAAAATGCGGAAAGGTTGGAATATTTCAATTTTCTGAGAAACGGAAAATCTGTGTGTGTGGTAAATCGTTGAAATATTAGCGGAGGAGCTTTCATCTACAGGCATTTCGGGCCATTGAAACTTGAAACTGTGGGGGCCGCTTCCAGAATGGAGGCATTTAGCTGCCGCCATGAAATACGGCGGAGGACATAGAGCTTCCGTGTTTGTGCGAGGGGCTGATGGAGAAGCAGTAGGATGGGGATGAGGCGGTGAACGAAGGCATTGCAAGGGAGACGCGGTGCGAGGCGACGAAACACCCATACCAACACCCTCACAGCCACAGCCACCTCTGCCGCAATTGATTGATTTCCACGTCGCGCTTTTATAAACCGAAAACAAATTTTAAATCAAAATATTTCCCGACACATTCCCATAAATGTCTTCAACTTTAATCGACGATTAAGAGAAAACCAATATAATTGTAAAGAAGTCTTAAAACTGTACATACAAGCAAACCCTAGTATTTCTTTATATTCGGCTTTCTTTCTTATTTTACAACGAAGCCACAACATCTGATTTGATGACATTACAAGTTTTTTTCTGCCCGTTTACCTTGAGTAAATGTTTGTTCAGGATACTTTACTGATAGTCAAGTCAATATTAAGACAACTCTTCAAACTAGTGAATCAATTAAAAAATCATATTATTACACTTGTTATGATTACTCATCGTTATAAATTAGTAATACCTTTTATAAGTGTATAAATAATAATTTTCTTTCTTCAGGTTTTAACACAAATCGAATAAAATATTACTATAATATTATATCGTAAACTAGATTTTATACCTAAATGTAAAATAAATTTATTAATTACAATTTTTTTTAAATAATCAATGCGAGAATGTTTAATTAATTTTCTTTTTTATTGTAATTTAGAAAAAATAAATAACGAACTCAAAGTAAACAACAAATGTAAGGGCTTAAAAAATATTTTTATCATAAAGAAATATATAAAACAAATATTTACTAAAATTGTCCTAAAATCTAATCTAACAGCTTTTTCTTTTAAGAATAAAACTTTCGAAATTTAAAAATAATGAAAGTGATGTTTCAGAGTGTCATTTGTCTCGATGCTTGCATAAATACGCTTGAATTACGCAATAGTCAATTTCTCTTGTTCGTTGATACAAGAGAAACGCCTATGAATAGTTTTAGAATTCCGAAAACGAAAGGAAATTGAAAAGAATACATCTTTAACAACAATTTTCTTATGTAGAAGGATTTGACATGGATTGTGATTTTTTGTAATATTTCCTCGAAAAGAGTAATCATTATAAAAACTTGATTTTATGTCCATGGAATGTACATATAATCCTACATTACTAAAATGGCTTATTTTATAAGTACCTTTACAAATTACTTGGCAAGTTTCATAATTAACCTACATCCTGTGTTTCCATGGAAACCATTGGATTTAATGAAAAAGTGTAAATTAATTTACATGACTATAAGTAAACTTAAATTGATAACTACAAACGCACCCTCGTTTCCGTAATTGAAGTTATATAAGACTTTAAGGCGCTGAGAAAGTTCCTGATGCGTTGTCCCGAAAATGATAAGGGGGGGGGGGTTGGGGTTATTAAATATGTGTATTAGGATAAACAGGAATTAAAATGACGATTAAGACTATAGTAAACTACAAATCGCTTCCAAATTGTATTTCGATGTATACGATTTTGTTTCACGTTGTTTCTTTTTTTCTATTCTCGAAACCCATAATAAACTGGCTCTAAAACGAGATGCACCGATATGTTATAACTGTACTGAAAAATTCGATAAAAAGCGATAGAAAATTCGAGTTGTAATATTTTAAAAGGTTCGATAATACGTCGATGGACTTTAATTATTCGAAGCTTTATGGTTTCTTTATCAAGAAATTAAGGTCTTTCTCTAATAGAGTGTGGAGTAGATAGAAAAAATGAATGGTCCGTGAGCGCGTAACACAATTTCGAAACAGGAAATGTCCACTTAACAGACGATGGAACACCTTGTCCCCCGTCCACTCCGTTGAAGTGAAAGATGAAGAGAGTGGACGAGAGCCGGATCGGATGTTGGTGCGAGGGAGATGCCCGAAATGTAACAAGGAAGGTCGTCCGCTGGAATTTATATTAATTAATTCGTTTCTCGGGCGAAAAGAAAACGGGATCAATTGGCCTCCGTGGACTCCCCTTCTTGCCGTGTTGTTACATACAAAGTAAATAAATCCTCATCCTTCCTCTCACTCACTCTCTTTCAAATTCTACTCAATTCTTCTCATTTTCGCCGCGCCCAAAATTTTAAATAAATAAATCAATTCAAGCAAAAAAAAATATATTACGTACACGAACATGATTATTAATGTCTCAATAAATCGAAACATCCGATAAATCAATTATTTTGTAACTTTCATTAATTAATTTACAACTTTGCGATCTTCTATAGTTGTATAATATTATTAAAAAAAAAGTATTCGATTAGAATTTAATGTCTGATTTAATACGTTTTATTATCAATATGTTGCTATGCAATTTTATAATGCAATTTTCTTTAAATTGAAATATGCAGTTTATAAATTTGGTTTAAGTGAATTATTCTACAAACAAAAGGTATACATAAAAGGTTAAATGAGAAACTTTCAGAGCCTTTCTTATTCAAGAGAAAGAAAAATCACAATCCGATTCGTAAAGTGTCAAACGCCGGTTGCTTGTAAATTATTTGCTCTTTTTCACTATCTCTCACTTTCCTCGCTTGACTCCGGTTTCCACGTTTATTTATTCCTTGTTTTTCTTCTTTTCTTCTCCATCTCTCCTCTCTGGATAAATTGAGCGGAAAATAACGGCAAAGAGGGTGAATCAGGGCGAGAAAATAGAGTAAAATAATAACGGTTTATCCAAATCCGAAGGATAAACTCGCGAGGATGGAATTCCGCAGGCGAACGAAATGTAAGCAAATACGTGTGTGAGAGGATCTGCGTGTGTATATATATAAGTGTGTATGTAAAATGTGCTTTACGTAACACAAGGAAACGCAGGAACATGGATCGTGCATTAAACAAAATGAGTTCGAGTTGATGAAAAGTGATTAATTACGACGTTGTATTTACGGCCACGGAAGGTCCCACTTTATTCCCACCGAGTGTACATTTCTCAACATAAACTTGGTTATTTTAATGGTTGCTAGTTACTCATTTTGCAGTGGATTAAAGGAATACCGAGATCGAGATCTGCGATGCGCAAATCGAGAAAACCGGATAATACTTTTGGATTTCTTTACATATTACAAAGTGGATTCAATGGTCTAGGTCTGAAGAAGTAAGGGAGAAGTGGATTGGATTGGAAGAGAAACAACCTCGACGTATTTATCCATTCGTTCGTTTTTCGCTCCTTCTCTCGTTTCCACTTTCTCAGTCTCTTTATTTTCCTTCATCTGCTACAAATGTGTTCTTCATTATGTTCGGAAAATAATTGAGTTTAGTGCGTTAACAGAGTCATTTATCTCCGCGTTATTTATGTGTAATCAAAGATCAGGTTCGACGCTGGGGACGACTTAACTATAAATTCAATTAAGATAGTGCGGCCGGCTTACCTACGTATGTACGTACGTACAAATGTAGAGAAAATAAAGCGGTAGTTTGAATTTCCCGCCGCGCACGGAAAATCCGCTCGTAAAACGCCCGAACGTCATTTGCATTCGCGATATAAATCAACAACAAATTGCATTAAATCACATCAACGGCGGCCAGTTACGTAATTTTATTTGCTCGCGTTCAACTTTTTTTCCAAAACCCCAACCCTATACCGCGCTCTCTCTTTTTCCGTCGTTTTTCGCGTTTTCCCGCGCCAATCACGAAACTTTTCCGGACAATTAGCGTTGCTCGCTTCCACCTGTTTTTTTAAATTTGGATAACAAAGTTCGTTAATTACCCAGCCATTTTAGATAAACGATTTTTTTTATTTAAATCCGAAGTAATTCTTTCTAATTGCATTAGATAACTTGTTAATAACCACTAGCTTTTAAAATAAACAACCGATTGTGTTGATATAAACTCGTATTTAGTATAAATAATATATTTGATTATTATATTCTAAAACAATTAAACTCAAAAAATCGAACAAAGTAATAATTTTATCACCTTTGCTATTAGAACTAAAAACATTATTTTAAAATTGGCTCTTAAAAATATTATACTAATGTTATTTTTATATCTATTTTCTAATAATATATTTCATATTTCAAAATATATCTAAATTATGACTAATATTTCGAAACAAACAAGAAAGCAGATTAATAATAATGCAATTTGTTATTTAAAGTATATAATTATTCCTTATGTAATAATGTTATAATTTTAACGATTACTTTAAATATATATTTTCTAAAATTGAAAATTATATTTAAAGGTTCAACACTAAGATTAAAAGACTTTCATGGATCCGGGTATTAGTTAGTTATGTCGGTCAGTCATGATACTATGTTTTGATAAGAGAAACGAGTTTAGGTTTTAACTGTTCATGTCGTGTCTTCTAAAATGATTAGGTAAAAGCCATTACTATTATTAATTGTATTTGACTGTTTGTTTGTAATGCAGTACCTTAGTTACTTGTTTACTTATTATACCATGTTTTCCAAGTAATTAATACAAATACATCTTACTTAAGGTATAATAGTCATAGAGATTATGCATATTTATTATTAATACTTGACAATTTTGTTAAAAAGTATTGTTTATAAATTATTTAATGTTTAGTTAGATGGTTACGGATGGTCGAGCATCCATAGATGACAGTTTCTGGTGTGAAGTCGCATTGGTTTCGCAGACAGTCCATCACGGTTGTGTCGTGCATGTTGTTAGGTGGTGGCAATCGGTCGCGAGGATTATTTATAATCGTCGGGACCCAAATAACTGCGGCATGAATCTCAGGCGCGCCGGTTTTACATGCGTAATTTATCGTCGACGATAAATCAGACTTATGCGGCTCATTAAACAAAATCATTTCAAGTGAGAAGCCAGAGAGTAGAAGACCAACCGGACTTCGACTCCGCGCTGGCCCCCGCAATTAGCAGCAGAAGCTCACTCGAACGAGCCACTCCATCATACTCTTCCTCTTTCTCCTCCTCCTGCTTATGATCATCATCATCATTATCATCATCGCAGTGAAGTCCAGAACGGAATAAATTTCCTAGTACATAATTACCACCCTCACCGATTGACCGCTGCAAACCTTAAAACCTTGGAGAGCAATGTTTAACTGAACAATCATATTCGTTCCGTGTTAGGTTTTTCATGAAGGCATTATTTATGGCCGTGCTCAATTAGTGGCTTCCATAAAGGACGTAGGAAGAGGGCAGCATTTAACCGAATAATTGACTCGTACGCACTTGATATTTAATTGATAAATTGTATTGGATGTCTTTCTATTCTCGGACCAGTTATGATTCATCCTGCTTTAGACTACTTAAACCCCGACGAGGAGAGCATGTGCTTTTCAACAGCACCCATCTAGACACATGTCCAGTACAAAGATGCCGATAACTTCAAAAAAAAATAATGCAACTAATAACATTTAAACAACTGTTTTGACATTAACTTATTGATCTTGAAAGTGGGAAGAAAAATGCAAAATCATCGTGCGCACTTGCAAAATCCTATAGCAAATAAGTTTTACAGTCGTACGGCAACGTGACTTTCGTTGTTGCACCTGGTGAAGTGGCAAAGACAACAATCGTAGCGATATGTACACTTCCGCGTGAGGAATGGCAACGAAGCTAATCGATAACTTCAAAAATTAACGCGAAGAGGAAAGCGATGTTGTTGTCGGGTTAAGGGGCGAGACGGAAAATTGGTGCTAATTGGAAACAGACACACAGACACACGTACACACATATAGACTAACTATTTCCCAACTGGCGGCTATAATTGAATCATAACTGATTGTATTAGTCGCCAAAAAACATGTGAATTAATTAGATTTAATTGATTAATATGCGCTTCGCTGTAATTGTATTTTATTGACTAGACCATTTCTAATTAGATTTAATAAAGTTGTTTTGCAAATCCCATTTAGCTTTGTCATTTTCTATTAAATCTATAATATCTTGCAAGAACATTTTGGACGGTTACAATGTTTCAAATATTTTACTTCTGCTGTTCACACTCGGCTACAAAAGCCTGAAATCTCAAGCAAATTTAGAAATTCAAATTGATAAACTTCAAACAATAATTTTGAAGATGATTTATGTATGAAAATGACATTGTATCAAATAGAATAATCCTAATTAATCTTATATTTTATACATAGTTCACTGTATCTTGATTTTTGAAGAATTTTAAGTTGATAATAAATATTATATACTTACACAAATTAATTATACTGATAATAGTAAATAAATGTTATATTTAATTAAAGCAAAATAGTTTTAAACAACTTATTTACATAGCATATATAGTGGAACCTCGCTTAACGAGCATCTCAAATACCGAGAATATCGCTTAACGAGCATATTGAATAGTAAGAAAAATGACTCGCTTAACGAGCTACGATTCGCATAACGAGTGCCGATGAGAAGAGAAGTTTTTGTCGATTGCGCGCCTGCTACATAATTTGTATACACATATTATGCGTATTTTGTAATTTTTTACTATACGAGTAAAACGGATTAAACTCGTTAAGCGAAGTTCCACTGTATTGCCAAATCATTTTATAAGTAATTATTTCTCATTATTTTCTTATTATATGTAAAAGATTTTAGTAATCAATAAATCTACTAATTAAAAATTATATAAATCGCTACAAAATTTATTTAATATAAAAAATAACAAAATTAATATATCAATATCAACAACCAATTACATATTTTAATTACCAAATGTTATTAAAGCGCTTATGAAATGTTAATTAAAAACAGATTGTAAATTGAAATAAATTAATAAATACTAAAACTCATCCGATATTTGATTAACTCCCTCGAGGGATCTAACAGTATAAATATTTAAATTAATTATCAATTTATTATTAGTTGTAAATAAAATTTATTACAACCAAACATTAAGCAATGAACTTAATACCTAATGCGATGATGTCTTTATAATGAAACAATTATAGTTAAATAAACATTCAACTGTACGATACTGTACGATTCAATTTGATTGATTTTAGGCATGTTAGAAAATCATATTTGTTTTAATAAATATATGAAAAATAAACGAGCATTGAATAATGAAAATCTAATAGATAATGAAAGTTAAAAATTACTTATTGAAGAAAATACCTGCCTTCTAAAACAATTCGGTTACAGCATAGTAAAAATATGAAAAAAAAATAAGTGGAAGAATAAAAAAATATATTAAATTATGGCTGAACAGTAAATTTGTACGATTAACTAATTTTTATATATTTCCAATAAACCTAAGTACCCATGCTGCAAGGGGTATTAATCAAATGCGACAGAACCATAAATTATGTACCAAGAATAGATTTATCGCAATTTCGTGCCATTTAAATAAATCTCATAGGTTGATATATTAGTTATGATATAAGCAACTAGAAAGACAATTTATCTAAAAATTTAACAAAATATAATTAAAGATTAATTCATTGAATTAAGTTTTCTAATCCATTTTGTACGTTATAAAAAAAAACGCTAAAATTCTTAAAATTTTGCTTAACTATCGAACAACTAGAAATTATTTTTTATTAATTCTCAATAGCAATTATAAACATTTAGTTTAAAATATAGAATATGTATTTATTTCAAATAGAGAAAGTTACAGAGAAAAGCAGCTATCATTTTTAACTATAAGTAATAACAACAGTAATGGAACAATTTTAAGTCTTAAATTATACTGTGCGTGGTTATGATTGTTTATTTCTTCATTTTATGGAACGGTATGGGCAATATTTGCTATACAGTCTCTCATGATTGAAGTTAGAAAATGCAATTGTAGAGATTGGTGTCTATTGGTGTTACGATGCGGAGAGAGTCGTGCGTGAAGCATCTCGTCTCTCGATGTAAATATTAGTTCAAGTGGAGCGTGTTTGTACTTACATTCTATCATAGTCGGCGGGCAGGTTTCTTGGGACCTGGGTGAGTCCACGATGGGAGCAGTCGACGGTGGTTCCTGTGCACGAGCAAGGCCTGGGGCACTGAGACGTGGAGGACGAGCCTATCGCGCCCACCGAGTAGCCGCCGCTGTAGGGTTCAGCCAGAGCTGCGGCGAGGGCAGCCGCAACTAGGATCACCAGTGTTGCTCCTCGCATCTTGATCTTTTCCTTTCTTCCAAGACTCTTGTCTACTATGGTTTGCTCTTCGGCTTCAATGTAAGCACGAAGTCTCGCAAATTACGGCACTGTGTGCACAATGACTGGGAATCCCCTAGACGGACGGAACCGGAAACGCCCCCACGCGGCTGCAGTGGCTTTGGCGCGCTTCGCTCGAAATTGAAAAATGTGTCCTGGAACAAACGTAACAGCAATTAATTAAACGCACTCGGGGGAAATTCTTCCGTCTGCGTCTCGGGAATGCAGAATGTAATTGGTCCATTAGAGGAATGCGTGTGTTTCCTTTCTTGCGCTCCGCTTTTCTCTTAGGCTGAGTGAAGTGAGAGATAGGTGGGCGCAGGTGTTGCGATCGCGATAAAACTAACATTGGATATTACAATTTTCGCCCGAAGCTCGTCGCCCACCGGATCAGTCACATAATTCTCTAACAACACTTTACTAAGAAGACGGATTTCGACTCTTTCATTAAAGAAACGCGGTCTCTGTTGTCGGTGAGTGACCGCAACTAATCCGATTTTGTAAGCTTTTTATAATTTCATTTAATATTTTCCAATTAAGAATCATACAAATATATCCAACATCCACCTTTCAACAAAAAAAATATATACATCATGACATTCGAATTTTCCTTCTAATATCTCAAGGTTCTTCAACGTATTATATATTTTTCGATAAATATTCGTTACTCTAGCAAATTCATAGTTTATCATTTATTTATTTTATTTTAGACATAATTGTGTAAGAAGTGTTAATAATTAACAATTTTAAAGAAGCTGGATAAATTATTATTACAGTTTAATAAAATAATATGATAGGTAACAACATAGTTGAAAATATCATTCACATTTCGAGAAATACATGGTAGGTTGAAGATGAATATAATATTTTATAATTCATATGGTTATATTTTTTCTTTTGGTTAATATTGTAAATTATTTATAAATAATTTGTAAAATTTACTCAAGCATAAAATGAATCTATTCATTCATTTCTAAATAATTTTACTGAATTTTATGCCGGTCTTAATGGAAACGCTAATGATCAGTAACTCGAACCCATAGACTCTAAGTACATTGTAATGTTGGCTAATACCCCATTCAAAATCAGTGAGTAAATTAAACGTTTATTATCGCCATACCAGCTTATGTAATTTTATGATTACCCTTATTTACCTCTGTTTCCGCTACCAGAGTAAGTACTGCATGACCAACGACGTGTTTATTATATGGTCTCTTGCAACTCAGTCCATGTGCCGTATGAATATCAGTGCATTATCTAAGGCAATTCCTAAGACACTTGACTTCTCCCTTAAGTGCTGACCGTCCCCTTCACTTAAATGCATTCAAATTATGTTTCCTTGGGAAAATGGGAATACATGCATTCCCGGGATTTGACTAAGTGACAACCATCGAATCTACCAATCACCTCCGTTGCTTTGGTAGATGATCAGTAGAATCGTCGAGCGTGGTGCAGAACCGCGCTGAGAACTTTCCACTTGCTTGAATCGGTTATTCCAACAGTTTACATAATTATGTAAGGCGATTAAGTCATTCTAATGTTTACATGAACTAAGCGAATTAATGACCCTCTAAACGTAGCAAAATGGGAAACGCAAATGTGTACCGCGGATGTTTACAAAACAACATATGAATGGTGAAATTTCATATGCACAACGGAAAAAAGAAAATTTAATTCAACTCATAATTAAGATTACTTTATTTACATTTGAAAATTTAAAAATATTTATATATTATTTATAAAATAGATTTGAAATTCGACACTCTCACAAAAAATGCAAATAAAACTTGTTTTTATGTGGTATATGAATTCCAACGGCGTTGTAATGTTTTCTATTAGTACATATGTACAACCTGCTCAAACGATTCTATTAGTTGATTTTGAATCAATTCATCACAAGAAAATGCGCGTTTTAGATTAACACGAGTAACACTAAATTATGTATGTGCATTTTGAAAATGAGAAATTAAGTGTTTTTAAAATGTTTCCATTTGTAATTTAATTATTTATTTAGCTTGGATGCACTTTCTCATGTATATCGTAAATCTTTGACGATTTTTTTATAAGGTCCCTATCAATAATATAAAAAAAGTTTCTCTAATATATATTGTACAAAGTTATTTGTTATATATAAGAAATTATGAAATTTTCAAATATATTTTTGTGCGGTTTCTTTTATGCGGTCCCTGTCTACCGCACAAAAACAAGTTTTACTGTACACATTTTACAGATATTTAGTTGTAAAAATTGTGTATTTAATAAAATACTATATGTTTTAGTTAATAAATTTTTCAATGAGTATTCATTTAACACATTAGAAATAACTTCTATCTTTTAAATGTGACCGACTTTATTGAGATTTCTACTAATAGAAGAACATTTTCTAAAATCTAAGCATTTAAGTCACATCATGTTCAAAAGTCATCTGATTCCAGTTCCTATTAATTGGACTGTTTGATATCACATGATCATAAATATTTTTATTTGTAAAACATAATAATAATTATTTAATATGTATAAAATGGGCAAAAGACCTATGGTCAATAGCCCTTTGTAAAAAAGTCAACTATTTTTTTTTTTAAATTATGTATAATTATTTTGTTTATTTTTGTACGACCGATGCAATAAACATTATTATTATTATGTATAAAATATATAAAATTAGTTATGAAGCTTTTGAATTTTTATAATACAAATACATTTGAGATTTTGGGTTTCAGAGTTTTTTTTTTATATCAACTTTAAATATAAAAAACATAAATAAACCTATAATTTAAAAGAAAGGTACATTAATATATCTGAATGAAAGAATTTATTGATGTTATACTACTATTTCTTTATAAAAATTACCATAATTCATGGTAGAACGTCAATTTAATAAAAATAAATCTAAACTAAACATATTCAGAAATTATTACGAAATTTAAAATTGAAGTTGAGTTCATTATTAAACAAAATCACATGTTAATATATTTAATTTATACCGCTTTTCAATTAATATAATGTATACTAATATTTGTTATTACTATAAGTAAATATTAAAAAGATTACATTTATATTATATCAACATAAATTTTATGTATAACTTTATAATTGCTGCTATAAATAATATTAAATTTGTTTTTATTTAATTCAAGTTTCCACAGTTGCATAAAATTTCGCATAACAAGTTCATGGTTTACAGAATTCGCCTTCCTATCATCGGTTTCGAAACAGTAAAATTGATTTTCGTTCAGACCAAATTGCGAGTGCGTTTACTTTTTGTTTGCAAACAGCGGCGGAGGTGAGTGTATTAATTTCGTTTCGGGAATGTTGAATGTCGTCGTTCGCCGCCACCGCCGTCGCCGCCTCCACCTCTTCCTCCGCGCCTCCTTCGCCGCCGCCGCCCGTAAATGAATAAAGTAAATTTCAATAACGTTTATGGCCTTTGGGGGAAATGCGGAGACTTGTGGAGATATATATGCTAAGTGTACATGTGTAAGTATGTATACGTACATGCCTGTACACACATATAAAGTATAGTGAGTGAGTGAATGTAGATATTGGAATCGATTGACGGGCGAATGAATTCACCGTTTTATGTGTTTATATAAATTCCTGAAGGGCCTTTCCCCTCTTCTGGCGCCCCCCTTCTTATTCTACTTCTTTAAGACGGGCGCGTATTGCTTCCGGGCCCCCGAGGGCAGACCTTTGTGCCTTCTCCCCCGTGGGGATTGCGCTCACCCCACTCTCCCAACCAAGTGTTGACTTACAAATTCGTTCTCAATAGATTTCTTAGTAGTTTTTATTTTTATTTTATTTCACCTCCCTCTCCATTTTATTGCCTTCACTTCCCTTCTCAAGTCATTGTATTAAGTAATAACGCTGTATATTCCATAGTCGCGCAGTCTTCCACAAGTCGAATCATTCGGTAAACAGGCATTAAAAGTAATCACGATCGTAAAAGTAATTGACCTCGCTGTATCCGCACCAATAACAATTATTATTGTAACGGTTGGGAAATCAAAGAAAAAACATACACGCACACACAGTGACTTCCATAAAGATTATTGATTCTCCTAATCGCTGATTAATTCCATAAAAATGTATATGAATCCAACGCTTTCTGTTTGCACGATGACTATGCCATCATCATACAGTCTAATCTAAATAGCCACGTATTTTTCATTCAGACACCAAGAACTGAGTTATGAGTATATCTCATCAACCTTTGACAGTAATAGTTTACCGTCACAGCTGTCTTCAAATTTGTCAAACTCTATCATTTTTGTTTAAAAATGTTTAATTAAAGTTTAGAAAATAATTACTTCAATGAAATACCAAAATATATACCTTCTCCAGTACTTTCTTTAATTTATTGCTTAAACTTGTTAGCATTAGATGATGAAAACTTATTGAAATACTTCTATGCAACTAATTCTTCTTAGACATAAATTATCTCATAAATTAAGTTACTAATGATATAGTATATAGGATAATAATTTTAAAAAAATGTTCAAGGTTTCTTTAGAAACAATCCTAATGTTTGGAGATGTCTGGATGCCATAGACAGTAAATATTGCGTGATCGTGTTTTGTTATTGTTGCCAACTTAAACATTGTGCATGCAGGATTACCTGAGGTGTTTCGTTTTGTTTTCGCATTTGGCGCGGCTCGCCAAAGACCATTTGGAAGCGAGCCCAAAGTTCTAAATAAGGAGATAGAAAGCTAAAGCGTCGCCGTTTTATCCTTTTCGCCGATGCATAACAGTAATTATCGTCACAATAACTCAACGCCGCTCAAAATATTTAGCACTGAGTTTGTAAAAGATCCGAATATTGAGCATTTCTGTACACAGCGAACAGAAATATGTATTGCTTTGTGCGTTGCTTTATACCTCAAAGCAGGAGAAGGAGACGGCAATCGTCCGGGCAACAAAACTTGGAATCGATGGAAAGGTTCCAATTACCATATCAAATACTTTTTAGGGGGTGGCTACGTGCGTCCTTGTGTGTGTGTATATATATATACGTATGTTTCCTTTCAAAAAGAGCAAGATCAATCGACTGAGAAAATAAGCTTCCTCACTTTTCCACACCGTGTTTTCCTCCCCGTTTACATCCACGTGCATTTCCACTCCCCATAGAAGATTATTATTTATTTACGCCGCATTTATATACGTTCGACCGCAACGGCCCGCAATTTTAGCATAACCGCAACATGCACAGCTAAAGCAAATAAATAAATAAATAAATATGAGAAAACTTGAAAAGATAATTATGTAAAGGGGATTCCCCGAGCGGTCAAGCGCTAAAGTAGGCTTAGAACAATCTGATAATCGCCTCTGTCAATTGCTCTATTGTTTTTCTTAACACGAAACAATGATTTCAACGGAAGTGCTGTAATACATTACAATATAATTTTTGTTTTGAACTTGCTCTGTTCTACGTAGACGCGTTTACACCAACGCAATGTCAGACGTGACATTTGTAAATGCAACAGTCACAACATACAGCATTGTAGAAGGTGCGAAATTTGTAAGCGTTACTCGTTAAAACCAGATAAAATCTACAAATTTATTTCAATGATTTAACAGAATTTTAGTAAAATTAGTTTTGGTTTACAACAGTCATTTGAAAACTTATTTTTATCTAATAAGGCAAGGTATACACTTTAACAAAACAATTAATAAAAATAAACAAAAAGATTAAGCAAACAAAAACTCTGCAAGTACTTGTCGTATATCACGTTGTGTGTGTTGCATATGAGTCCTGCATCACTAGTTACTTGGCAAGTGCCTCTTCTTTACTTATTTAATAACAAAAACTACATTATATAATAACTGATACTCATCATGGCTATACATAGGTATTTGGTAAGTATTGAATGTTGTTAGTAGGCAACTATTTTGTTCTTATTTAATTACAACACTTAGTTTTTCAATTTAAAGGTTTAAATTGTCGGAACGTATTCGATAATGAATTTATAAATTAACTATTTATTGAATACAACCTCCCCATATTTATACACCACCGATATACAACAAACTAATATTTAGATCAAATAAATAGTTTAATTACTGAATTATCAAAAAAACTGAAAAAAACACACACTTCAAACTTAACCTAAACTTATTTGAACTACTCAAAAATTCGACTGTCGACTAGTTTTGTTATTGTTGTTAACAATTACTATGAAAATTAATGTTATTAATAACAATAACAAAAAATAGTATTTGTTTTATTTCATGACAGATATTGTAAAATATTCAATCCATCTAAACTTTCCTATATAAATTATTGATTAGATTTTGTTGTTTCGTAACTTGAATCAAAATATAAAACACAAAATTAATAAACAATATGAATTCCATTATTCTTAAAATTTAATGTTTTGAAATTAAAATTCTATATCTTATTTGCTCAATACTTTCTGATATTGAGAATTTTACACAATTCCTTATGTAAATTTTAATAGTTTTCAGTTAGATATGCAAATATCAGCTGTGTGACAATATATTTGTTCTTGAATTTTGTATAGTTTATATCATTATGTAACATTTATTATTATTTATAATTATATTTTATTTACTTAAGTTTTGTTAAATTAATAAAACAGAAGCAATTAACACCTTGTGACGTTATTATCTACGATGTGTCTGAATTTGCACATGTAATTACGCAATTAAACGCCGAAAGCAGACGCAAAACGCATTGCAACCAATACACGCTACCTACAAGTTTAATTGGAATTCGCGAAAAGGGCGCGCTTTTTAAACGGACGGACACTGACAGTTCGTTAATTTCCCAAGCGTTGAAGTTACAAAACAAACAAACATACCAACAACAACAAAAAAAAACTTCTCCCCTCTCTGGTTTTAGCCCCATCCCCAGTTTAATATAATTTGATTCATATGCATGTGATTCGAATCGGCGTGACACGTTACGAGTTTTAAATTTGACCGGTGCGAATTCTGATTAAACTGGAAACGCACATCAAAACGAATTCCCCGTTACACGCTCCTCCTCCTCCCTCTATTTCCAACCATCCAACTATCTCCTCTCTCTCTCACACTTTACCGTGAATTTCATTTCACGCCCTACTGTGATTTTGACTCTCCTTTTCGTGCCGTCCGTTTCCGAGGATTCGTTCCTCTTTGTCTTTGGGACCGTTTCCCGGAAGAAGGGTGCGTCCTGGATCTCATATAAGTGCGCCCTTAGGTTAGCGGAGACGTCGCAAAAGCGCGATACTATTTGCGTGGAGGATGCCCCAGAGGCGCGTCCTTCTGCCGAAGACGATGTGGAAGGATCGCGTTGCCCGAGGGCTATGTGTATTTCGGATGGAAATATTCGATGGGTTCGACTTTATAAAACTCAGCCCCTGAAGCCCTCCTCCCTCTCTTTCCATTCCATTTCCATCGGGCCCTCATCCAATGTACATAACAACAAAGACGCAAGAGAATATCCGTTATTGAAAAACAATGGGTCGCCAATCAATCAATCCGCAAAAAAAGGCTCTCATACTCTATCTTACTTTCATTCTTCAGATTTCCATATTTGATGGATTGTTTGGGCAAAAAGATGTTAATATCCTAAGGAAAACATGTAAATGGTTTGTAATGATGTGAGTCGTGTTAAAACGAATGTTCGGATTTTCATTTTATAATTGGATTGAAGGTAGAGTAGGTAAAAAATACACACACACATACTACATACTAACACACTGAGGATAATTTAGTGGTGGACAGGTGCTTGGGAGAGCAGTAGTAGGTAGCTGGTGGGCTGCTAACAAGGGGGGCTGCAATTATAGAAATCCGTTTCCTAACGAGATTGCCTTTATGTATTTTTCTGGAGGGAGACGACCGAAAGGGAAAAAATGCCCGCCAATTATCAAGACCCGATGTTTTTAGCTCTCCGTTGTCAAAGGACATAGTACTTGTTATTTTCTTCAAATATATTTGGCAATACAATGCAGTATTATACAAAAAAATCGAAGAAATATAGGATCTTCTATATACACTTAATAATAATTATTACATTAATTGATAAATTGATAAATTAATGTAATAATTCATTTTTTTTCTTTTTATACAAAATATTAACAAGAAATTCTTAACAAATACAAAATTGATAACAAATACATTCATATTTTTTATATCATGGACTTTTTTAAACTTAATTAATATCAAAATAATTAAGTTAAGCCGTTTGTATGTATGTAAACATATATGTAATAAATTATGTTTATTATTTAATTAATTATTATTTAAAACTCTTTAATTTTATTTCCTAGATAATATACAAAATATATCATTATACTAATACCCAGACATAATTTACTTCAAACGTCAAATCCTTGACAACAGTTTTCTTGTTTTACGACAGAAAAAACAAGGTACTAAAATGAATCTTTTAGTGTTTCTATCATACCTCAATACATCACCAAAAAACAAAGTATTCTTTTCCATACCCACTGTTTTTAGGTAATTGTGAAAAGGTCTCTAACATGAACAGTCATATAATGGACCATTGGAAACTACCTGCCATCAAGCAACGCAAGTTTTTATACACGCCAAGAATATTATATAAATAATTACTTTGATTATATTGTAAAACCGAACATAATATTTTGAAAATATTATAGTTTTCGCATTATAGTTTTAACATTAATATAATTTAAAATTGTAAAAGTAAAAACTTCTTTGTCTTATATTGACTTGAATCTCTATATTTTTGTGTTTATATTTGATACATCTTCAAAGAATACAAATGTTTGCAAATTCAGATAAATTAATTTGAATCAGAGAAAATATGTATGAACAAATGGAAAAGCTTTTAATTTAATTTATGACTAAACTCAGATTATTCTTAAAATTATAAATTAAATTAACTAAGAGAAAATATTAAAAACCAAACCTATGGTCAATAGACCTTTGGGGCCGTTCATAAACTAAAAGGTTTGCGATACAATTGAAATTGATACAAAGCTCAGTTTTTGCTTTATTTGCTGGTTACTAAATCTTCAATGGATACAAAGGTTCTGCAAGCTCATCCCCTTGCGCGGATCAAACAGAAACTGCAGCAAGGTGGTAACCCGATTACGATAATTGCGTAATCAATTCGGATTGTTTGCCGGTAGCGAGTGTTCGGAGCTTTGCGACGTGCCCCCGCCGTGAATATCGATTAATTCGATTTAGACTTTCATTTCGGTTAATCCATTTCGGCAATGCTTGTTGTTGATGCTATTATTTACTTTTTCCATTGTACGTGGAGCAAATGTTTCGGAAATAATGAATTGCTAGGCGATCGGTCAGCGGATTCGCGAATCGATGGTGCTCACGCAAAGCCTACATGCACATACATACACGTACATAATACACAATGCACAGGCCTACCGGCTGCCCTTCCTCCTCCTTTGGGGGGGCGCTCGGCGCGTTTAATTAAATATTTACATTCGGCATAACAATTAATATGCGTGTTTTACGTTATTAATAATAGCGCAAACGCACGTAACGGATCCCAAGTACATGCATGCGCCGGAAGGGCGGTGGGCTGAACAGAAGAGAGAAAAAATCGCTACGCATGTAGACAATTAACGTTTTATAATTAACGGCTTTATTGCACATAGTGACGCTATTCCCGTTAAAATAACTCTTCGCACGTATCCATAACCCAATTATTTGTATTAACAGTATTTATTAGGAGTTTTCCGCATTTGTTAGGAATCTTATACTCCTAGGTCCTAAAATTGACGAAAAAGTTTTTTTTCGGAAAAATAGTATTAATCAGCTATGAAGATGAACCTTTTCAGAGGTTTGAATGTAGACTAAAAAAAAACATAACTGTTTTTTTTTTCAATAACACATAACAGAAAAAGAGATCATGATCAAATTTGAAGATAATGAATATCCTATCCAATCATATATACAGAATTTATTGGCTATTAATGTTTAAGTTTCTTATTCAAACTAAAGTCATTGAACTTGGTACTACAGTAAATACATAATAAGTATAAGATAAGTAATATAATTGAAAATGAAGTAAATTTTTAAATATCCCAAATTGTGTTTTCTTATTTTCGATGTATGCTATTATTTTCCATGTGATTTGAGATTCCTTTAAACTCGGCACTCCAATGAAGATATAAATATACATTACTAACGAAATATATAATAGTAAAGAGCGACTGGTTTTGTGGGTGTTTTATTTAATGCATATTTTTGAAAACACGAAGAAAGTGACTTTTATTTGCCATTATTAGTAATTCACTTCCAACTGATTCACTTTATAGTGACTCAATTTTGTTTATTAATATTGAGACAATAGAAATATTTTCTTTAAAGCCATTTACATTCTGAATACATAGAAACCTACAGCAATTGAAGCAGTATCAAAACATATGAAGCAAGCTATTCTGGATCTTAAGAATGACACTGTACCTGAATAAATATTAAAACTTCTCTTTTTATTGAAGCAGATATTGATGAAAGTTTACCAACAAACCTGCCTTTAGGGCAGAAAACAATAATAAAAACGTTTCTAAATGTTGTAAACTCAAACCCTACTAAGTAAATCTTGATTTAATCCAGACATACATAAAAAGACAACGCATAACGGTAAAGTAACCAAATCGTTACATGTCACGTTTACAATGAGAAAAGATCCCGACCATCTCCGAAATAATACCTTAATCCAACAACATCAAATAACTAAAAATGTACCTGAATAGACCAGATTAACCTGGAATTGCCACACAGTAAACTTTAGTGGCTGTTATGTAAAAATTCGCATAATTATATGAACTTATTCTAAAACTTCTTTTTACCTATGTATTTTTACGTACATAGAAAGTATCTAAAGCTTCCACTAAAAAATCCTAAAAAAAGATGGTTGGCATGCGATAGTACGTGACAAACAAGAGGGTACACAAAGATCACCCAGTGAATATAGCAGAGAAAGCAATTCAATACAAACACCAACAGATGCCTCAATGTCACGCAAATTATTTATCTATAAATCTACTCATTAACAAACAAAACTTTAATATTGTATTACCTGTACGTGTTATGCACAATATAATTATGTAATTGTTAACGGAGGCTTATTTTTTAACAAATGAATGCAATATCATTTACTAATGGAATAGATAGTAAATAATATACTATAAAAACATTATTTGTGAAGTAAATAAACGCACGACGAACAAAGACAATATTTAACGATTGATAAACAGTTACGTGTTGGAATTTGTGCTTCCCTGAAAGACATTCATAGAATCAGAAAAAATATATATATTGAAGAAATAACCAGTTCCACCGCCGCACGGAACTATTAATCGACGCAATTAAACTTTGTTCAATTCGCATTATTAAATAAACTTCCGCCCGGCCATCATCGTTGATTCTATTTTTAGTTCATAGATGGCCGACTCTTAATTACCACAGTGTCAATTTTCTAAATTGTCCGAGACGGTTATTAAACTGCAATTAAAATTCAATAAGACTTTCCAAATGTAAATGTTGATTGCCTTTGGCGGATGTTTTATTACCGACGATTTATTTCCCTCGTGTAGTAAATCAAAGTGTCAGTTGTTAGGTTACATTTATTTTTTTCTAGGTTGGCTACGATGATCCTCCGAAATTCACTTTTTATACGTTTTTAATTTGAGCACGAGCATTGATGGAGAGATATCAGCCCAGGGCTCACAGTTAATTATATTTACAGTTACTTGCTTCAATGAATCCCACAAAAGAAAATAATCAAATAAGATGTGTGTTTTCAAAAACATTGTTTAAAGAGGGGTAAATATTTTGATTGTCAAACCGCTTAATAGTAAATCCGCACTTATTAAAGTATTACTATACATTGCAAATAGTTGCTCTGCAAATTGTGTCGCATTTTTAATAATCACAAGAATAACATCCAATATTTTGATTAATTTTCAGTATTGACAATGTCAAATTTTTCAAAAATAATAATTTACGCTTTAATGATATAATTTTTAAATTTTGTTTAAAGAATTATGAAAGAGTGAAAAAAAAGACGAAACATGTGGAAGCACAAAGAAAATGCACGTTTATGGTAATTTTCAAGGGTCCTTGGGATCCCTTTCGTCTCTTGGCTTTCTTCGCCACGGGGCGGGGTTGGGGTAAAAATATGAAGAATTAACGAGCGATGTGTTATACGATACATTTTCAACGTTCGTTTACCTACTTGCAAGTCACATTTTATTTTTTAGTTTTGTCCTTCCCTCCTTTGCTTATTTATTGAAAATGAAAACGGCCTTTAACGAATTGCAGTGTGGATTGTTCCTACGTAATAGAGAGCCGAAGAAAACGAAACGCCTCAGTTTATTTATGAATTTATCTTAATTGCAGCACATTACGGTTTTATGCGAGAAACGCGATGGTAGAAATAGTGAATGGAATCGACCTCTCCGAGACCTTTCCAAAGCCTCCTCCGCCAACTCCCAGAGCGCACTTTGTTTACCATTGCAAAAACGGTTTCGCCTCTTTATCGAAACAAAAATAAATATGCAAATGCGACTGAACTGAAATTATTTGTTATCCTTTGCAGTGTATGTTAATAATACCATTTTTCTAATTAAATTAGGACAGTCATATCCGGAGAGCTACAAAACAGATTGCTACTTTGATAGTTCCTATTATGCAATGAAAATACCACAGTTCTTACAGCAACTTTTATGCATTAACATCTTTAATACAATTATCTAATGAAATATATATAAATATAGTGTTTATATCAACACACGAAAATTACTATTGCTTAAGTTAATATTGATTTGAAAGTAATTTCATATATTCAAGAAGAAAAAAAGTGAAGATCAGAATTTAACAAAATGTCTTAAATACATCCATTACACTTAATCAAATTAATATCAAAATAAAAGAAAATGTGAATTCAGGTTTTAATAAGATAATTTGTATTTATTTCTTAAAATATTCTATTAATAAAGTCGTTTTGATGATAAAGTATAATACGTGTTTTATTGAAAGAGATCGTTGAGTTTTCAGCAACAACGATTGGAGCAATAACTAAGAAGGAATTACAGCTTAACATTTTGGGGGGCGAGTTCGCCTTTGATTTCGGGTGGAAGTGAAAAGTTTTCGTTCGAGTGTTGCAAAGGCGTATAAGAAAGTTTTCGCGCTTCTAAATAAAAGCAACAATACCCGGAAACTCGGTATGTATTAAATAAAATTTATTGTCGGAAAAGTTTTGCTTCTTCACATTTCACACAGTAAATACTTCCGTTTCGTTGCGGAAATTATTTTTTTAATCAAATTTAAACAATAACGCAAATAGAATTTCTTGTTTAATGTGTAGAGCGCAATTATTATAATTGGATTTTAAAACATTTAAGACAAAATTATAATAGATTAATATTTTTTTGAAATAAACTATTGTAGTAGAATTTTATTAATTTAAAAAGATACAATACGATTATCATTGATAACATTATATTGAAATTATTTTATTGGAATTTAAATATATTCAAAATAGTTTTTTTTTCTATTTAGAACATACTTGCGTATTGTATTTTTGTATACTTTTGCATTATATATTTCTACACATATTTTGTAAAACATAGCAATTAATATTTTCAAAGAAAGAAGAAATATATTTTAATAACTTTTATTATTCTATAACCCTAATTTGAGCGTATTGGTTTTCTGCCGTAGAATTGTTCAACATTGATATACTAAATATATTGAAAAAAAAATCAATTTGCTTTATATAATAATAAATAAATAAAATTAAAAATATTAATATTTGGTTATAGACCAAAGTCTCTGAAATACACATAACTGTTTATTCCTAATATTATTGTATATTATCGTTTATATACGAAAATTCCTTGATTTTTGCAATGCAATTTGGTAATTTCAAATTATAATGAAACATCTAAAAAAATGATATCAGATATTATAGGAAACATTTTCTTTGAGTTTTAATTTCAGTTTTTACACATGGATTTGGAAAGACTGAAGATATAGAAGTATAGTTTTCTAAGGTAATAAATACCTTTACTTACAGTAAATAATAAATTATTTTCATTTTTCAGTAAAAGTATTTCAATTCTAGAATATTTAATATACAAAAAAAGGCAATGAAATTTAGCAAAAGAGATTAATTTATTATATATTACAGATTTGTATAATCTTATTTAACAGTTTACAAACGAATTTACAATCATAATCGTTTGTAATAGACATATTTATTCAAAATTCGGATGAAAACTATGCCTTTATAATATGATAGTAAATATTTTTTTTGTTTTAAATGAGAATTCTTGGATGTGTAATGAAAGTAGCTTAAGAGTTTGGAATTGGTTTTAGAAAATGCTGCAAAGAACGAAGACCGCTGTATCTTTTGGTAGAATAATAGTAAAAATGTTTTATAAATACCTTTACGTGTCGTTGGAAGACATTCTGCGACGGTCGAAGCGGTGGCGAATAAACAAATAAGAAAAACAAAAAAAGAAAACCTCACAGACTCGAACGCGAGGGATGGCAAACAATTGAAAACTGAAGAAAATAAACAAAAACAAAACACTTTCTCGACACTGACGGCGGATATTGTACAGGTGGAGGACGGGCACAGCGGGATGGCACTCGCTGGAGATGTTGAAGAGAAACTTGGTGTACGTGTGTTGTTTATACGCGCTTTGGCGCCGAGAGCTCGGGCTCTACGGGAGGACGATTGCTGTACGCTGTACGGACACGACAGACACCCCGACGTTCGCTCGACGTTCAACGTTCAGCCACTCGACTGCGTTTGCGGACGCGAAATCTGGTCGGAAGCGGAGAACGAGTTTGGAGCCGTTCGTGGCTCCGGGGGTGGGAGAACCCGGAGAGCCGACTTGTCTGCGCGGACCTCTCGGGGGGGTCCCGCCGCCTCACCACACCACGTCAGGTCCCTCACCTTCTACTTCTTTTTCATCATCTTCAACCTCCTTGACTATACCCACCTAGGCATACCTAGGTCCGAGGAGGCGACCCCGAAAGATTCGTCGTCGGACACCTCTCTCGCTCGCAGTTTGCGCAAACGACCTTGCTTGGTTGCATCAAATCGTTGTTCTCTTTCTCCTCTTGCACCTCTATTATCGTCGGTGGAGGTGCATCGCACTCAAATTCCCGACAACGCCGCGACATTTATTTTCGTCAATCCGCCCACGAAAGTGCTCGTCCTGAAAAACCCGACCCGCACTAATTGACACACGCCCGATGACAGTTTAGAAAGTTAAACATAAAACACGCAGATTACTGCGATCGCAAAATCATGCTGAAGGGTATCCCAAAATATGCCAACCCGCAGAAATTAAATGTGTTTACTTTTGTTCTTTATGTCACATGTCATATGATCCGACCTAATATTAATACTCAGAATCACAGAAAATAATGAAATTTAAAACAATTAAATGTAGCAGTTCAACAAAAAATGCTAACTAATAATGATACTTAAGCTTACTAACATATTTACTAAATTAACATAACTTTATTCGTACCATTAATTATCTTATATAACGATCCCAATCTTTAAAAAAATATCATTCAAATGCAAAATATAACAAGGAAATACAATTTTCTTTTCATTTTAAATATTAATCATTAAAGTTTGAAAGTTCATATGTTGTTCTTATGAACTTTCAAACTTTGTTGCTCTTAGATATTTACAGATGTTTATATTAAAATGATCTGTTTCCGAATATGCCAAAAGCATAATTTCATAATAAAATTAAGTTTTAGAACTAGTTTTTTTTTTTACTTTTATTCACTTAATTACTCAAAAACTAAATAAATATATAGCATGACCTAACAATAATTGTCATAGTATTATAAGTAATCAATCTTAACATTTATTATCTGCAAATAAATAGTAAAAGTTGTATATGTAATTCTTTTATAATATGGATACAGATATAAAATCATTATCAAATTAATCTACTCTTACACAACAAAAAATAAAACTGTGTACAACGATATAATAAACTAATTATTTTGCAAATATATTTATTTTTGATAATATGTAATAATTACAATATTTATTGCAATAATCATATAATAAAATTAACTAAAAAATATCATCTAGAACATTTTCAAAATTAAATTGAATTACAAATAAAAACGGAAAATAAAAAGTAAATTCTGTGCGTTTCATTAAAGGCGACTTTTGGAATATCTTGAATTATAAATTAGATAACAAAATAGGAAGGTTCTACTGGTTGTGCAAACAATGGATTTTGAGAAAATTCGACATATTGATGGTATCTTTCTTTCAAAATATATGGGTTCTTTGTTTTATTATAGAATAAATTAAATGTTTGTAACAAATCGTACGTGATATAAATATAATGTAGTTTTTTTACAGATTGAATTTAACTCTATACTTCACACAAATCAATCTATCAATACAAATATTAAACAAAAAGTTGTTTAACTCTTTGAGGGGCGATGGGACACGCCACTTTTTGAACATTACTATATAGTAATGCATTATTATAATTTTCTAAAAAATGTATAGGAAAGAGGAATTACTCTTTAATTTGGTTGGTATCTTAAGAGATGAATTTTGATATTCCATACCATCCGATGTTGATTCAATTGACGAAGATGTCTGATTCAATTGTCTAGAAATTTATTGGGTTTAGTAATTTAGGAATTTCTATCCACAGTTAAAGTTAATAAAATGAATATCTCGCATAGTCTGAGTAATCTGTTCCGCTAATATCTTTTGAACCAGACTAATCGAGGACTTTAAATTCGCATAAAAATAAACCGAACAACAAAGACTTTACTGTATACACCAGCGTTTCTTAACATGGGACCCATGCCCTACAGAAGAACAATTTGATTGTTCTGTTTATACACAAAAATGTTTGGATATCACTGGTATAGAGGTTTTCTTTTCAGTGTTTTTATTTTTAGAGAAAAAGGTTACATATTTTGGTAAGCATTAGCTCTTTCGGCATAAAACTGGTATAGAGGATTAAAAATGATCATTTATGTACTAATTATCTAGAATTTAGTTTGTTTTGAAAGTTACAAACCGGATTATTGTGAATCGGGACTGATCGAAGCCGCACTATACAAACTGTAACTGTAATTGATAATAAAATAATATCACATTTTTAAGTATTTTTTTTATTGGAAAGATGTATTTACAAACTAAAAATATATTAAACACAAACAACGCATTGTTTTAATCTATTATTTGTTTATATGTGACTGTTATAATAAATATTGTTATTATTAAAAACAATTAATATATGTTCAATATTACAATCTGCAACATTAATTTATTGATAAATGATGCATATTCTACATCATATCTTTTGAAGCAATACATTAATATAATGTATAATAATTAAAATATAAATTCCTATATTTATCTATACGCATTATATTAACAGATCTGTCTTTGTTAATCACAAAATGAGATTAAAACTTTGCAAAAAAATTATTGAAACGAACAAAACATTCAAAACATGATGAGGTTGCTGTCACTTTTGAGTGTTATAAAGCAGTGTTTTTTCTGCAACGGAACTGTTTATAAATCGTGATTTTTTTACGAAACACCTTCTTTATTTTGTATGGTAGGTAATAACACATAAACAATAATAATTTATTATGTAATTCCAGGTTTTCACGGAACCCGTATGAACATAGTTTAGGAAACCCTGCTATATAGGACCCAACAAACCCCATTGTATTGGGTATGCGAATAAATATTTAATGTAAAAATTAGCAAAATTCAACAGTAGAATTTCATACCGTATCCTAGTTTGGTTCCGTTTCTTCTTTGTTTGATTTTGTGGAATTCTTAAATTTACTCAAAAGGTTTATGGCCCACTTGCATTAAAGGAACCGATATTTAACTTTGTAATTACAGTTAACTCAATGGTTAACACAAGGGTCAACCATGGGGGACCGGCTATTGAAAATGGTTACATTGTCTACGCAACAGTAG
Organism: Nicrophorus vespilloides; assembly: GCF_001412225.1. Taxonomy (NCBI): domain Eukaryota; kingdom Metazoa; phylum Arthropoda; class Insecta; order Coleoptera; family Silphidae; genus Nicrophorus; species Nicrophorus vespilloides. The sequence continues at coordinate 121,580 of NW_017096968.1, forward strand.
CACCTCTGAAGTGCCATCTGTTGATTCGATTTGCAACATAACTTGACAGAAGTAGTCTGTATTTCTTTAGATCGTTGAGGCTTTGCTTTATACATTCTAAATAATATACATCAAAAACAATAAGTTTGTACATTAAACTGAAGTGTGCTGCAAATGTACATCAACGCATTATAATCAATAATTTGGTTCCACATCATATGAAGCCGTATTACAAGAGTACTAAAACGTCATACTATTTGGATAGAGTTAATAAAGAATAATAACTTTTATACAAGTAGTGATCGATTATATTTCTTTAGCTAACTTAACTCTTAATTTCTAAAATAAACATTAGCAATAACCTTTAATTTATTACATTTAAGAAAAAATGTAATAAATATTGTATTAAATATAAAAAATATTAAATTATCAGAATATAACTAAATACAAACAATTTTAGTGTAATCCAAATTTAGTTGAACGCTTCTTTTGAACAAATAAATTTTCTATACATTTCAGTTAATCGACCCTCAGACGAAGTTTTACCTTATTTATATGTATTGAAATGTATTGGAATTTCCTCTTCCTGTTAACATAATTGATTCCATACACATTTATAATATTACAAATACGTTATCAAGAATATTTCTCTCTAATTTATTAAATGCATCTAAAATACATTCATAATTCATCAATTATGTTTGGCGATGCTTCATGTTGTAGTGATTAAATAGAGTATATAAACCCAAATCGAGAACGTGTAAATCGGTAGTGGTTGTGACTTAAATTGAATAATCCAACCATTAGTAGAACCGTATTCCAATTTTTCTTTGTTCTTCATACACAGTAATATCTGTTGCAAGATATCATGATGTTGTTCATTAGTCAATTGCTTCGATTTAGCATCTCTTCTTTGTAAATTCACGTTAGTTGGGTTAAAATTTTCCATTTTTAAATTATATTTAAAAATATATTTTTTTATATTTTTCTTAAAATAAACTAATTTTTGGTCAAATATTGTTATTTAGTTATCAATGTAAACAATACATGTTATAAGTTGTCTCAGGAAATGTTATATTAAAACCGTGTCCCACAGTAAATTTAAATAACAAAGAATAAACACCGCAGGTGTATAATGTAAAATATCTAGGTTTGCATCTGGACAGGCGACTGGCTCACTTGGAGGAAACGCACCTGGACAATGCGGAAGAAGTTGAAATTTTTAAGTCACCAAATTGTCTTTTAAGCATAAATTCAGAATTATCATTCTAGTTAAATATAAAACTACCAATTACAAAAATCATACTCTTCATAAATACGGAAAAATAAAATATAGTTATGGATTTCAACAATATTGATTAATATTGAAATCCATTTTATTTAAATTGATCGTGCTTGGAAACACTGAAATGAAGTTAAACAATTTTAACAATCACACAATAATAATCAATAGTCTTTTGTACAATAAATTTTGTTTGTTATTATTAATAATTGACTTTTTTGAAATTATATATATTTATTTTGTTCTTTTTATTTCTGTACATGTTTTTTTGTACGACTGTTGATAAACAATATTATTATTAATGAAAAAATGCCTTTCATATCATTTATATCAACAATTTTAATGAAAACCGATATTAAAATTTCGTTCCGGTTTCAGTTTTTCAATTGAGCAATTATACGTTCCGATTACAGTTACGAATCAGTTAAAAATCCGGTTTTCAGTTCGACTCTCTGCATGGAATACGATGACAATTAAATTGAACTATCAAAAGAAACTATAGCATAGATTAATCACCTTAATTAATATCAAAACTTATGTCTTAGATACTTTTATTATGGGGATTTTTTCTTAGATCTACGCTTAACTACGTAATACGACATTTACGACATAATTTAGTATAACATTTTTAACATCTTTCGATTCCTATTTATATAATTTGTTTGAATTCTTTGCAATATGTTAATAGCTTGTTTTGTCACCGAGTTAAAAATAAAGTATTGGCAACTAAAACAAAAACAATGTAATATAATTATATGACAATAGAAAAAAAAACTTAATTGATATTTCTACATTAAATATTAATAATATTAATTTAATATAATAAATATAATGATAATTTGTTTATTTTTATTTTTTAATACATGTTTTATTATACTCTTTCCACACAAATTTATGTATTTTTTAACAATAATCCAATAACTATACTAATATTAACGAATATCCAAATTGAAAATTCAAATAAATTGAAAAGAAACCATATCAAAAATAACACATGATAATTTGTTCCACTTATTTATAAATAAACTTCTATTATGTTTGTGCAGCAGCATATGTATACGTTGAGCAAAAGATTAACAAATTTAGCTCGAGAATAATTGATTAATTAATTGGAAAGCAGTACATTGACATTTCACTAATCACATTTATGACATCATTTTTGAATTGATAATAACCTTATTTTAATCAAGTAATATTCAGAAGTATAAATTGAAAAACCAGTGAACATAATGGACATTTATGGATAAATATAGAAAGAAATAACATAGACCTCAATAATACTCATTATTTTCACATTAGAGAACAAAATTACGTTGAAACGACAAAATGGGGGAAATAATGTCAAAATAAATAACAATATAATAATATACTTTAGGTTTTTGTCTTTTTCTTGATGCAATGTGAAAATAAGGGTTTCAATTTTTTATATAACATCTATTTTTATTTTCTGTAGAAGAAGTAGAAGTACATTTGTTAGCGGTACAAATGATGGTAATGAAGATGGGGAACTCAACAGTATAATATCATTTAATTAAATCTATGTGGTAAGTCTAGAATTTTGCACTTTTTAAGTCAGTGCGTTGGATTTACTATTACATTTTCCGCTACTTTATGTGGGTGTAAATGTAGTCTTCCATTGTACCTATCACCATAGTTTGTAATTACACTTTTAACCGATTCCATGTTCAAGTCACTATGTATGACACTATTGAAGACATACCAGGGTCCGCAATGTTTTTGATTGGAATCGCTGAAGTATTTCGATGTTAGAGTTGCTTGCTGAACCCCACAACTGTATACCATATGACCATACTAGTTTGAGTATTGATTTTTATATCAATAATTTGTTGTCAAGGGATAGCACTGATTTTTCTCCGAGCACCCAATATAGTTTGCTGAATTTTTCAGACCTAGTTGCTTTCTCTTTGTCCATATATGTTTCTTCCTGGTGAGTCTTCTATCCAGATGCATGCCAAGATATTTTACATGATCCTCCTGCGGTAAAACTTTGTTATTTATAGTTACTGGAGGACACGTTAATTCGCCATTCTTTGAGCCAGCGTTTTATTTCATTTAATCTTTGCAAATTTTGTGATGCAACTTCTGGTTTACTGTCAGATGAGATTAGTGCTGTATCATCTGCAAATGTAGCGACAGTTATTTTATTTGTTGTAGGGAGATCCGATGTGAAAATAAGATAGAGAATAGGCCCGAGTACACTTCCATGTGGTACCATGGATCTAATTGGAAATAAGTTGGTATTTTCATCTTGCATCTTTATCTGGAATACTCTATCCGTTAAGTATGATTTTATAATTTGGAAGAAGGATGCCATACTTTATCGAATGCCTGCGATATATCCAAAAATTCAGCAGAGCAGTATTGTTTTTCTTCGATTGCAGTGGTGATTATTTCAGAAACACGATGCACTTTGCACAGTGGAATGCCCTTTGCGAAAACCATACTGATGTTCCGGGAATATTTTGTTTTCTTGGAGTATTGTGCTCATGCGTTTTAGTAAAAACTTTAGATATAATTGGTAGTAGCCTGTACGATGATCATTCTTCTGCTGGTTTTCCGGGTTGGTTTCAATTTAAGACTGTAATCTTAGTACAAATTGTCTTACTTTTTTTTAAATCTATAAATTAATATAAGTATTTGTGTTTGCAAATCATATTTCACTATAGTATATTCATTTTTTTTCTAGATAATATTATTATTTTTTATGATAAAGAAAATTATATGTAAATTTTTCGAAAAGTACCAAAACCCATGATTATTAGAATTTTTACAACAAGCAAGAGTCTGGTCAAAAGTATCGCGTTTTATCGAATTGCTGTGAGTAAATAAAGTAATAAGATGTTTGACTTTACTAAACTCCCTGAAGTTGAATTTGCACAATGTATGAAACAGAACTGAAACCGACCGAGTAGTGCATGCTAAATGCAGTCCAGTGTAATAATACCTATACATTTAAGGATGCCCTCTGGCACAACATGAACGTCTCTTATTTTCGTCATGAATCTGAACTTCGTTTATGTATTATGCATTTACCATTTCTCTCCAATTATTTAAATCGTATATTCATTAATTTTACATTTTTTTATGTATGGCTTCTTGCATATAAACTATCTTAAATAGCCGACATGTCTTCATTTACTCATTTACAGCAAAAAAAAGTAATTTATAATAAAATTAACATAATCAAGTTAAAAGCACATTCGAATGAAAATAATTAGATGACTCTTAAATGTTTCTTCAGTGCTTGAATAAAAGATTGGTAAGTTTTTGAAAGAACATCGTTCGTATAACTTGATCACTAATTATAAACATTGTATTGCAACAACAGGAACCAATATTTTTTATTTACTTTACAAATTTAGAGATTGTTATTTATCAAATCTTGAAGTTATTATATTATATATTGATATCTCATTATAATTGTAATTTAATATAATAAATTATTAATACTTTTTTCAAAAATAATTTATTGTATATATGCTCGTAGTATTTCCGCCTTTAAAATGAATATTGTACTAAAAACATTATAAATTACGTAATAGTATAGTTAATATAAAAAATGTTTTTTTTTGTATCCAAAAACATTGACAAAATTAAATATTATACTTTTTTGAACATTTAATTTATTATTTCTTTGTTTTGTAATGTAAGCAATAATTCACCAATTTTTCCATATATTTCCCATACAATTACTTCTTTTCGGAAAATAATTTTTAAATTATAACTCCACGTGTAAAACGTATCGTTTTAATTGCTTGCTGTTCACTAAAAAAACGGGTATTAATTAATGGAAAATTACAGAATCTTCGTTTATTTTCTAATTAGGAAAATACCAATTTACGGTGAAAAGGTATGAAATTACATAGGTACAAATAAAGTAAATTTCTACTAATAAATTTATTTATTACATTTTGTAATTGACTTTTTCGCATCTTGCAATAACGGTTCTATTAGTTTTAAAGAATGTCAATTTAGAGCACGTTAATAAATCACCTAAGCATAAGTATTTAAAAACTATTTAAAAAAAACGTCTAAATATGAAAGGAAATTCTCAATGATTTTATCTAGGTGCGATATTATTTTAATCAACACTACATGCAATAGTTGCAGCATGAGTATATTTTAGTTTACATGATTTATTGTAATAACAAAAAAATGAAATCTTGATAGATTATTTATATCTATAATATTTTAACTATCTAAACCAGTTTCACAACGTGTGTACCACGAAAAAGAACTCATACATAGTTTAACCGTATGGCAAAAGTTACATGAGGAACATAAGAACTTTAGAAAATCTGAGGTGGACATAAAAAAAAGTTGGAAAACACTGATCTAAACATTCAAGTATGCTCATACAACTACTTGAGAACCAATTCATGGAACTACTCACATCTCGTATACACAATCTAAAATCTGTAAATTACGTTACAAGTTACTTGATAAGTTTATTTTGTAAGTACATATCCATATTAAGTGGTAATTACGTAAAGACAGTAACTGGACAAAATTCATTTCTAAAAAATAAATTACTTATTATTTTCTTAATAAAAATAATTAATTTTATTTTGATTTTTATTGCTTTTTTAACAAAAAAATAGTTGTTTTGATGTTCTCACGCTTTATTTCTATTGTAATTAGAAGTTGTATCAATTAATTTTGAAGTTTCTTATACTCTCTAAGATTAGATAATCGGAAGACAAAATGAAGATTTGGAATACGTTCATCAATTAGTGTACACATGTAAAATAAATTTCGTTAATGGCAGTGAATTAATTAAAAACTACCGATAAAACGGAATATAAAATAAAAGAAGAATAAAATTATTCAAAGTAATCCTTTCCATTATAATCTTAGAAATGTTCACGGTAATAGTTTATGATACAATGTATATAAGATGTACTTTTTTGATGAAAAATAACCGTAATAAAATAAACTGTCAATAAAAATGGATTTTTTACGTGCTAGTACATAATGTCCATAATCGCACAATTTAACATGATAAAGTTAGGCAATCCAATTACTATATAGTAATTATTCTTCTTTCCTTAACCATCTTCATTTAGCAGGCTGTCCGCGCTACCATGCCAGTAATTATATATCACTAAATCATGTCTTATAGTGACATATATTTCTATAACTTGGTAGATTTGGAAGAACATATTGTAATTTTAACTGTCAGTTCATATTCATTGTTATCGAATTTATATTCACTAATTATAAATGCGAAAAGCATAGTATGTGATAGTATAACAGAGGGGTTTTCAAACTGTGCGAAAATTATGATATATTAACATAAAGTTCGCTTTGAGATAGATCAATGTTTTGACTTGGGGCGCCGCGAAAAAAATATTATATAATAAGGGCGCAGTAAACGCCGGGTTTTGGGTATTATAACCATAGATCGGTTATAATACCCAAAACATGTCATGAATAGCACAGTAGCGTGTAGTTGTTTATATGTCTAATAGACAAGTATGTTTCAGGTATGGTGTGAATATACCATCATAAAGTTAAAAAAATTCATGACAACTATTTACTTTTTGCTAGACATTATAGTGAAAGTTAACTTGGGATGAGGTAAAAGATGTTTCGTAGGTTACACAATTACAAAATCTAGTTCCAATGATAATAGTTAAATTGGTAACTAATATTCTAGTAATAAACTGACACTAAAGTAGAACTGACGAGTTGATGTAGTAACATAAATTTGTGAATGACCGGTTTAGAATGAAATAAATCCCAATAAATCTGAAACAAAATTATGTATTGATTTTTTTGCAACAAAAAAGAAATACGTTTCCTGAGGCGAATTTTCAGCGGCAATGAAATTTAATCGTACATAATAACGATAATAAAACAAAATGACCGCGAAATATGTTGGGTGTATATAGTTTTTTTTTATAGTTCTCGGCGGTTGTGCTTGTGATGGAATCGATTAACGGTCCCCACCTCGACCAGCAAGGGTTGCATTCTTTCGCTTCGCCCTTAACCGATAGACGATAAAGCGCACAAGCAAACCTCACAACAAATTTGTTCGAATAACGTTGATGGTTTTTGTACGTTCTTCATCTTGCTGCGATGCACTTCAAATTTCGCAGGCAAACTAATTCGTAATTACTTAAGAGACGTTTCCTCCTTTGTTCTTCGTCTTTCGTTTTTATTCCCATTCAGTCCAACCCTGATGGAGTGGTCTTCCTCTTCGATAAATGCAACTGAGAGTGGCCTGCATTCCCATTGAACTGCAGACCTACCCCGATCGTTGTTCCCATATAATATGGGCCCGAATGGCCGTCTAAGTGCACCGCCATTGTTTCAACCATCGAGCTCTGCCATTTCGCAATTTCGCCCTCCTTTCACTCGTGGAAAACGTTTCAACGCTCTTCTCCTCTTTCATACACTCTCTATTTCTCTCTCGAATACACACACATCGCCGATAAAGCGCACAGTTTAAAGCCTTTCACGTCAAAAAATAAAATAAAAACTAAATCGGAAAAGAGCGCTAGAAACAATAGTTCGACTGTTTTCATAAATACTTCGAGTAGTTTTTGTTTCCAACTAAATCCACACGATGCTCTTTTATCAATAACATTCTCTATTTGTTATGCATTTATATTAAAACCCCTTTACTTTATTTTTCTATAACATGATACCAGAATACATTTTTGCAGTTAACACGTTTAATTGTAATTAACTTTTATTTATAAGTGTAATTTATAAGTATAATTTACTGAAAAATAATTACAGCACTAAAATTTGAAAATAGCATTTATAGACAAGAATAAAAATTGTCCAATTTCTAAATTTTAATTACAATTAACTCAAGTTTATTTTAATTCAGTATATATCTGATCTGATCTAAAGATCACAAAAAAATGTTGTTTCCAATTATTTTAATCGTATTTTACTTTTTTTTCTATAAATTAAATAACTTTAGTTTAGTAGTTTATAGATATTTATTGCAATTATTCCCTTAAATATATCTAATTCTTCTTCTTTCCGCCACTTTTATCATTTAGCTTGAGCCGCGCATAATTTCGCCAGATTCCGCCGCGTGCTCAATAGGACCTAAGTGCGACATTTAACAGAGGGTAGAAATATAAACGATTTTCCATATATCTTATTATATCTAAAAGAATGTCATAAGTCCATAATTAATATGTTCTTAATTTAGATATTTTTTACGAGTTACGGATTTAATATTAATTGTTCTCATATCATAATTCCCCGCTTCCGATTTTTTACCCCTCTGAACCCTGAACCATAATGTCCCTCCATCCCAAATTCAACCATTCAACCTTTTCCCCTTTACAATATTTAACATCCCTAAAAATATGCTTGTCTTTATTTAACTCGTCTCTGCATTTTTTAAATTCTTGCACGTCTCATAATAGTATCTCAACTTATATAATATCTAAATAGAAAGTTCACAGTCAATAGTGGCCAATATATTTATATGTGTTTAATTGCTAATAAATATGTTGACTATTTATCTATTTTTTAATAATCACTGTTAACAATATAATTAATCTAATGTGAATATGTGAAATTCATTGCATTCATCAATTACAGTTTCCGGAATATAAGTTTCCAATTACAATGGAACCTCGCAAAATAAATTGTAAGAAAAATGAAGCTTAACGAACGACGTTTCGCATAACGAGTGATGAGGAGAAGAGAAGTCCCGAATTATGCGCTTTATACAACATTTTTAAAACTTGTGTACACATATGTGTATATTTTAATATATTAACCACCTTCGATTTTCTTTGTCATCTTTGTTTAAAGCGGCTATACCCTGCAAACATAATTATCTCATTATCGTATTTTACATTACTTTATATGATGAAAATTTTTTCACTATACGAGTAAAACTCCAGAAATTTAGGAAGGGATTATGGTCAGGGTGCATTAGCATTAGCAAATTGGGTACATTTATATAAATAAATAAAATCCAGATATAAAATCCAGATTATTATAGAAAGTGATTAGACCCAAACCATCTACAAATATAGAACATATTTTCTAGTAGATTTGATAATTAGATAAAGGTACTAAGTAAATTAAAAATAAAACTACTACCTTATTTTTGGGACCATAAGATGTTTCTATTATCCGGTATCATCTATTTTCCAATCATGATACTGTATATAAATATTAAATTGATGGTTATGTCAACAATTTTATCCCGTTTTATCAAAATAGAGTTTCAAAAGGCGGAAAAACTGCAGTCAATTGCTCTTTGTTTGTATATACACAATAATTTATGTTTATTATTACTTTGAAAAACTTGTGTAAGTTCATAAGAATTTTCTTTTTATTTATTAAATGGTTCTTAAAAACTTGGGAAAGGTAAATAAATACGTTGTTATCCGTAAATTAGTAATTAATCTAGTTACAATATTAAGTAGGTTTTGACGTTCTGTCATAGTATTTTAAATAATGAATAGTAATGTTTCTGAATAAAATTAATCTACTTTTTCTGTTCAATTTAATTGTGTTTAAACTTTATGTACAGTTAAATGGAATGAGCGATTGTAGATACGTCATTGTTAGATAAAATAAGAGAATTCGTAATGAGAGTTGGTTACAGACATTTGCAATAGATATTATTAATATATACGTCTCGCTTAGAAGTAATTATCATCGGTCAAGGTACTCGACAATCAGATGGGATCATGCGGAACGCGCAATTTCTTGCAACGATATCCACCAACAGGAAATAACTTCTGGTTTGCTGCTGCTGCAGATGTATCAACCCTAATATTTATCCAACTATTACATAATTAATTTCAAAAAAAACAGAAAACGAACGTTTCGGACGGCTTTGGAAATTCAATGCGAAACCCATTCGGTTGCATGAGATTCCGTCCATCCGTCCTTCGTGCGGAAGTGAAATGGCGCGGACGGAATTCGGCGCGGTTTGACAAATGGCCTCAGCTTCCCCTCTGAAGGATTTTGTCACACAAATAATAATGAGAACGTTAGCAGCGCTAGCGATGATCATAATAATAATAAAAAAAGGAGCAGACGTGTATCCTCCGTGACGATTGAATGGGTCGGAATATTATTGCGGGACGTCGTGAGGTAGCTTCGATGCGGGGCATTAGGCCTCCATTCACGACACCTGGATGGGATCCACATTATTATTTTTTTTCTGTGGGGATTAGAGGGACCTCTTTTGTGACTTCTGCCACTTGGAGCCCTTTCGCACAATTATCGAAAGGGATTTGCATTAAGTAGGTCGTTTCGTTGCCATAGAAATATATTCGGAGTATTGCGAAATGTGTCCAGATGTAGGCAGCATCCATCCTCTTGGTTCTTCGGCGAGGAGGTCACGGATCTAGAAGCAGGCCGAAAAAAAATTTTTGGAGTCCGAGGAATTTTTCGGCGCTGTCGTATTTAATGCGCCATAAAACGGGCACTAAAATGCATTAGCGAGTGAGCACAGAACTTATTATTTATTGCACGGCCGTAAGCTTTGGCTCCGGTGATGCTGAGGTCGAAGGTCGTCTTTGTACGATACGCGCACTTCTTTCTTTTCGTTTTTACTGCACATTTTCTAGCCGTCTTTCTCCACGAGAATTCTTCATTGCCTATCGGTTCTTCCTTCAGTAAATTATATAGTAATATACTAGCTTCAACAATGCTAGTTAACTGAAGAACACAGTAATCTAATACTAAACCCAATAGGCATTCTTCTTTACTTAGCTTGTGCAAATATGTTCAACACAATGAAAAATTATAATGATCCGTCAATACTAATAAACATTCGGAGTTTTTTTTTTGTTGCTCTTTAACAAATGGTATAAATGCTTCCGGCACTGCGAGATTTTACCTATAACGTGTATTTAGTAGTTAATAAAAACATACAAATGTTAATATCTTAAAGCTTTCTCTAATTTTGCTAATAAATTTTGTTCTATCAAAATAAAATGTAAAAATAACTGCACTGGTAACTTAAATACATTAAGACCTCGTTTAGCGCATTACATGAGTTCCTGAAGACAGAGCGCTAAACGAAACAGCGTTATAGGAGGTAATTTTAACACATAGCAAATATTGAAAAAGGAACACCCGACCAAAAATAAACAAATTTTACTTTAATTTTAAGCTGTATTTATAGTAATTTGCATTATTATATATGTTTTATATAACACAAACATTTGGACACAGAAATATTAAATTTATTTTGGTGATGAATGTCCTGGCTCTTCTGATATTTTTGATTTTTTTTGGCGATATAATCTTCTAGTCATTTGGTGCTTTCATTTTATTTCATTAAGCAAATATTGGTAGCAGGTGATCGCACCCAAAACTCCTTTTTGCTTTTGCACTCCTGTCAAAGTTTGGATCATTCGCTACAATTTGATCAGCGAATTCAGATATCGTTTATAAACTTTTTCTCAGCAAGTTCTTAAAGTTCAAAATCTACTTCAATTCCTTGTTCTGCCAGTACTTGAAGGTCATAGTTGGTAAGATCCTCGCCAGAAACATGCAGTAACTCCTTAATATCCTACTCATCTACATCTCAATCAAGCAAATATTCTGGGGAAGCACAGCACTACGTGTTCGGGAATAATCGTATTTTATACGAAACAATGAAATGCGGCAATAATTCGAATCCGGGTAAATTTTGAGCTTTTTTAAGGTCTCCAACGTTATAGCAAATCAGCGTTAATGAAGGCAGCGCTAAACAAGGTCTTACTGTATTAGGCCATGCCACCTATATTTGTATAACTAGCCCAATAATTGTAGTTTTGGAAAATATATTTCTAGTAATTATTATTTTCTTTTTATCTATTTCCAACACGCTTTTGCATCAATTTATATTGTTCCCTCTGGTTATCACCAGATTATTTTCTTTTTTATTACAATTGTAAATTAAATATTTTTTTTGTAATAAATTGTTTTCATTATAATTAGATTTTTATTACATTCCGAACAACAATAAAAATTTGCTAAAATTCCAATGAAACAAAATCATAAAATCTAAGAAAAACTTTGCTTTTTAAGGAGTAATTCAATAATTCAAATTTAAGATTCCCATTGTAAATATAAGACTTTTAAAATTTAAATATATTCTAAACAAAACTCAGAAAAATAGCTGTTATCAGAGCAAGTCTAGAATCTACAATCTACGTCAACAATAATAATAAATGGAATCAATTAATATATCTAATTAATTATATCACTAAATAATTGGGAATGTCTAAAATATTGAATTAATTCAATTATCCAAATGCAATAGCTATGTTATTGGATAACAGACTCGACAAATAGAACAAATTTATAATTTAGTTTAAATTATATATTTAGTTGATGTCACATTATTATTGAATGAATTACGAAGTAATACCAATTTACGTTAATTTATTATTGATTACTTCTATTTAAATATATAAATTATTCAACTTAAATCGACGAAGTGGAGATACTTAGAATTATAAATAAAAAAGTATGTAATAGTTCGGAAAGAATTTAAAGTTTTGATGAAGAGCAATTGATGGCATTAATTGATTCACCTACCTCGAATACATAAAGAATTGATTAACAATTTCATTTTGAATTATGGACATGGTTAAAGAATTAAAAGTAATTTAATTTTTATAAATTCTGAGCTACTTATAACGCGGTTTTCATATAACGCGAAACGAATTAATCTCATATGTACTAATTCTATTATAACACGTATTACTCGGTACCAATTAATCGTGTTATATAGTATAACACTTTGGTATACTATTTTGGGATATTTTTAAGATAAATATCAATGTACGTTGAAGACATATATTAAAATATAAAAAAAAACAACAATATTCCTTTACATAATTTGTTAAAATATATAACTTAAAAGTATTTAAAGATTTCTATGTTTATCAACTTGATTTCTAAAAAAATCGTCAGTTAATTATGCAAACTACAAACAATACTAATATGTATAAAATTGTCCAATTGTCGTTCACAAATAATTGAAAATAACTTTATTATTCTTAATTTCCATTTCGATATTTAACAAACTTGATTATGTCATTGTTTGAAATATTAGTAATTTTACAGCCATCATTGTTTAAGAAAAAAGTCAATTTTAAGAATAAGTTGGTCTAATAGAAGACTGTACTTAATTTCAACAAAAATATACTGAAAAATCTAAAGAATTTAGTAATTTTGATGATAAATAATGTTGATTATTTATAAATCTAATAATTGGTCTTATTTATGTCATTCTTATGTCCGGTGCATAAAAGTCTGTTAAATCTATTTAATTGGTCGATAAACTTTAATTTCCGCTTCATAAGCGTACGGTGAAGTAATTTTTCAATTTACTGTTAGCGAGAATAGTCAATTAATTAACGCATTGTTAATTAATTATGTTCTGGTAATTTATTTTATTTATCTCTCCATATAACTTGCAATAAATAATTTATATTTGCTTGTGGAAAATATTTGTTATATAAGTATGTAAACCTATGCTACACTTGCAAAATAACTTGTACAAGTACATCCAATACAAGCCATATTTTTTTGCTGAAAAATAGGTGTCCTAATAAATCAAGATAAAAGCAACAATATCATTGTACATGCTACAAGTACTTGTATACGTTATCAAATATATTTTCTTGGCTATTTGATTAGCTTTTTGTTCGTCATCGCATGTGTTATGTAAATATGACACAAAGGTCCGCAACTTGAGTCTCAACGGTACCAAAGTAGAAAAGTCTATAAAAACCAATTTGTGGCAGAATAAATAAAAATAAATATTTTTTTGAACCAAAACAAAATATAATGGGTAATAAAAATATTTTATTGTTTTTATAGCATTTATTATTTATAAAAAAAATATATATTTATGTTACTTATGTTAATAATACAGTTTATAATACACTAATTTTGTACTTATAAAAATATTGTAAACAAAACAATTCTTTGAAGCGCCTTCAAAAACTGTTTTGGTGGCACTGGATTACCTAGCATATGTAACTTTATGCAACCATATATACCTATATAAATCTACTTTTTTTCAATAAACGTTAATGTATCTAATTTGTAGAATAATTAATAACATTAATTAATTAAAAACAATTTGTAATTATTTTTCTTCTGTTTCACTGTCTTCATCATCTTCCTCTTCTTCATAATCATAATCAATCTTCTCACTTTTAAACAATAAATCTAACATTTGGCTGTTAACAACATCTGGGTTTTCCTGGAACTTCTCCTCTTCTTTCTGTGGCTCATCTTTGTTGCTTTCCTTCGAAGCTAAAAAGGCTAGCTGCATAAACTCCAAATCCACTTTGTTGATGTACTCATCAACCTTCTCCATGCGCTTCAAAACACTATTCCTAAACTCCTTCAACTCTTCAGTTAAATCCACTGTCGTCATAGTATTTCGCTTTATAAACCAACAAGTAAAACTAACTTTTTAAATATTTTACAAAATTTTCTTCGCTGCAATTTGTAGGTTAAGTTCGACTAACTTCACGTCTGTTTACTAACACTTTGTTTAAGATGAATTCCGAAGAGAGTAAAGTTGAATCTCGTCCAGTGTTTAAGTGCTCGAGCTTTATAAATGCGAATAAACCAGCAAACAAGAAGAGGGCTTGGAAGTCACTGAAGCAAATTATCTCTACAGAGAGGTCGTTGCCGTGGCCGGAGGATCACATTCACTACAGCAGTATAAATGCGCCTCCCTCATTCCTTCCAGCAGAAAAATTCTCGGATCTCTCAGGCCTACCAGCCCCTTACACGGACCCACAAACGCGCCTCCGCTTCGCCAACAAAGAGGAATATTCAACACTGTTAACCCTTCCAATGGACATCACAGCTGGATATCTGGCACTGAGGGGTGCCAGCAGCATTGTAGGCTAAATACTCATAGTTTTAACAGTCATTTATTAATCATTAAGGTCTAAACAATAATATATAAAAATACTTTTAAATATAATCTCAATAATATAAAATGAATAAAAAGCTTAATACGTTCCATTTTCAATAAATATACTATAGAAACTTAAACATCAAACTCTACAATATTTGGCTTAATACAACTAAATAAATGGAGCCTCTAGCCATGACCCAGAACAAAATATTACACTTAATTGAGATTCCAATTGTGGATGTGCATGGAATATATAACTGCACATATATATCATTCAACCATAACCTTCCATTTCGCTGCAGAAAATTTGGCTAAGAAATGCATGGCACTGCATTTTTCAATGCACCAATCATAGGTAACACGCTTATTGCACACGTCTATGTTGATTCTGACTTTATCGTCGCTTACCGGCACGCACATAAAAGTCACCTGAAACATTAGCAGTTTTAGTAATAAAATATTACTTCTTTTGCAAAAGCTACCATACCTTGCAACCATTATACAGTGGAGGCAACTTAGTGGACTTCAGAGATCCATCAATGTAAATCTCGCCAGTCGCTTCCAAAAGGAAAGTTCCATCCTTGCTCTTATCCAAATCTAAACCATCTTGTATGAAAGCAACACCAATGAAATTATTCTTCAGTTGTTCACCAACATTTAGCATCTGCAACAAAATCTAGTTAACAAAAATTTGTACTAATTAGCAGACATTTTACAGTAAAATCCAGCGAGTTTCCACAGCAAAATTGTGCTCCATCCGATAAAATCAACGAATCTTCGTTGCTCACTGAAGCACTAATCTTACCCTCATTTGCTAAGCAAAAGTTAGCAGTTTCCTTCCAACTATAAGGTTTAATGCAAGTACTGCCCACTTGCACAATAGACCATGGACTATAGTGTAAACACCCTTCAAATTTGCAGCAGATTCTAAATGAAAACTCCTGATTTGCTTTCAAATCTTGTACCAAATATTGCAGTTCTGAACCTAAACGAAAACTCAACATTGATTTCACATTAAATTTCGATAAACTATAAAATTACCTTGATAACAATCATAAAAGATAATTGAATTATCTTTGTGTCCATTCCCCAAAGCCTTCTGTAATTTATATTCTTGTATTTCACTGTAGGGTTCGTCAGAATCCAAGATCTCCCACTCCACCAATATAGCACCAGGTTTCTCACTTAAAGAATTGATCTGCAAAAAGTATGTTAATAAATGTGATAAAACAAATTATATTTTGTTGCTGTACTTGGACTGGAGCAATTCGAGTAACTGAACCTAAACTTGAGCAACTATCAATAATCTCCTGTTCAACTCCAGCATCAAATTGAAAAGTTATGCAGGAAACCTCTTTCAATTCAGGCACTTGAGGAAGACTTCCAAGTAAACTAGACTTTCTACTAAATTCATCGAGATTCAGTTGGTCCACATTCTTACCCAACTCAATAAAATTAGTGGTCTCCTTTAATTTATCAGAGATAACAATGTCAGAGCACCTCAGTGGCTCCAAACTCTGTGCCCGAATCTACAACAAATACCATAAATACTCACATTTGTCCTACTTAGAAATTAACATACTTTTATTGTTTCATTTATTAAATGGTTCTTCCTATTTTCTAAAACTTTCTGCATTTTAACCTGAAGATTATTGAAATTGTATTCAATTTCTTTGATTGCATCTTCTGAACTCTTAACTATTTGCACCTGTGCAGATTTCAGCTCCCTGCCCAACGCCCGTAGAGATTCCACATAAGTTTCAGCATCATTCAATGTATCCAACAACTCTTTACAGTCAATCACACTCATTATTCTCTCATTCAAAAAATCTAATTCACTATATTTATGTACAATATTTACTAATAAAAAAGGGAAAAGTAAATAAATTGATGAACTGAAGTTGCCTATGCTCGAATTGAACTTCTTTCGGTAGTTCAAATGTTCTGAAAAAAAATAATTCCTATTTTTAATTTAGTAAAGAAAGTTAATTTATTATATTTACTGACTATTATATAATATAAATAAACTATAATATTTATTAGGTTTTCTAACTTAAGGAAATACATGTTTTTGCCAATGAAAATGCCTCTCTCTCCCTTTTTTTTAGATCAGGGACTTTCTCTTTTTTCAATTTGCACAAGCTGATTGTCATTCTGATTCTGCCAGTTTATTAAATGACGCTTAAGTGAATGGTTTTGCTCTTCGAAGCAACTACGAGAAATATTTTTTAAAGTATATTCATCGTTCCTTTTTTTTGGGTAGGATGGACCATCAATACCAGAACAACGATGAAGGTAAATTCGTGATGTTTGTGTCGAATACCATTATAATGAAATTTGATTTCTTTCAGAGGTGTGCAACAAACCAAGTTCAAAAGCAAGTAATGTGCTACCACTGTGGGGCAATGAAAGGACCATGAACTTAAACCAGTTGATACTAACCAACATACAGAGCTCACATTATTTCAAGGGTATGTATTCCTTCCAATTTGGTTATAGATATATATATATATATTAATTATACACACACAAGTACACATATTCGTAAGATTCTGCATACTGTCTTTCAAAATAATGCTATAGTTTTCTGTGAGTGAGTTTCAGATGTTTTCGGCAAAGTTACATGTTGTTTTTCTAAATTGTAGGTAAAAGTGTTTGCAATTTGGTGTTATCTAACATTTGTAATTTTAATGCAGTTTAATATTTTAGGGTTGTGTACAGAATGAGGATTGGATGGTGTGGTTATACGATCATTGGTTTTCGTGTGCTATTATTATTCCATCCAATTTTTTGGAGACCTTGATGGGACTTGTACTAACGGTAAACAAATTATTTTGCAACACAGTTTGCAGAATAATGTTGCTGACTGCCAGCAGTCAGAGAATTGCATTTAAAGTCTTTTCTTGTTTTACTCATTTAATCAGTTAATAATAATTAAATGCAATGGAAATTCATTAGTGTCATCAGTGAGACTCATATCTGATGTTTTATGTTTTAGTTAATTTGTATGAGCTGAAAACCTACCATGAAGTCGTCGATGAAATTTACTACAAAGTGGCTCATTTAGAGCCATGGGAGAAAGGGTCCAGAAGAACCTCCGGACAGACGGGGATGTGCGGTGGCGTTAGGGGCGTCGGAGCCGGAGGCATCGTTTCCACTGCCTATTGTTTGTTATACAAGTTATTCACACTGAAGCTGACTAGGAAACAGCTGAATGGATTGATTACCCACTGTGATTCACCCTACATTCGAGCGTTGGGATTTATGTATATAAGATATGTGTTTCCACCTGCCAGTCTACTCGATTGGTATGAGCCATACCTTGATGATGAAGAGGTGCGTAATAGCAGGTAGAGTGCTGAAAGTTTTCTATCTTCTCAGATAAATCGCATCCAGTCGTATTGAGTGTTTTTCAAAAGTTTTTAATGTGTTTCTTATTGGTTTTTTTTATTTATTAGGAAGTCGACGTTAAAGCAGGTGGTGGACAGATGATGAAGATGGGAATGATCCTGAGACAGTGGTTAGTTAAACTGGAATGGTTTTCAACTCTCTTCCCGAGAATACCGGTTCCAATTCAGCAAAAGATTCAGAAAGTGTTGGAGGAGAGGTTTCCAATGCAAGCCGTCCAAGTAGCAAATCAGAGAGATCGCGAGTCTCGGGAAGGATTTGACAGAGAGAAAAATTTCAAACAAAACCAGAGGGATAATAAAGATAATAGACGTGATAAAATCAGGGAAGATAGGTTTGAAAAAAATGAGGATAACGAGCGCAAGAATAGGTATGACAGGGAGGATAACGATCGTAAGGATAGGTACGACAGGGAGGAGAATGACCGCAAAGATAGGAACGACAGGGAGGAGAATGAACGCAAGGATAGATATGACAGGGATGATTCAGATAGAAAGGAAAGGTATAGAGATGAAAGGATTGATGCGCTTCCTTACGAGCGTAAGGATCGGTACAAGGATGATTATGATCGCAAAGACAGGTTCAGGGATGATTACGATAGAAAGGATAGGTATAGCAGAGATGACAGGGATAGACAGCGCGAGGAAGAGAAGAATAGGAGACATAGGGATCGCAGTCCACATAAGGAAAGGCACAGGGATAGGCAGTCAAGCAAGGACAGAGAGCACAGACGCAAAAAGCACCACCACAAATGATCCCTTCGTTTTTATTATGTTTGACTTTTTTTCTTTTTTTATATACATATGATTAATTTTAAAGATGGTTCATTACTATTATCAAAATATTGAGTTTCTGTTTTTCTTGTTCCTCTCACTCTGTTTCAATGGTTTTACTTCTAAATTGTGTATACAATTTATTACTTGTAGTTAAATAAATAATTATTAATTTATTTTCTTTTCAATCAATACTATTTATTAAGTTGATCTACTTAAATTCATGATAAAAAAGAGCATTAAATGTATGACAATGAATGTGAAAATCAAATAATAAGAAATCATACTAAAATCATTTATATAATAGTTTATAGCAGCGGTCGCCAAACTTTTTGACCTCACGGACCAGTTAATTCATAATTTAAATCCCGCGGACCACTAATAGGATAACTTAACATGATGAGTAAGTATATTCCACATTTTTCTGCGGACCACCACTTTGGCAACCGCTGGTTTATAGGACTAGATTCAATTTATCTTAAAAAATATTCAAAGTTTATACACCCATTCGTCATCAAGATTATAATGATTTTCAACAGGTGTGCTGGGAAAAATTGTAATTGAATTATTTTCCAAAGAAGGTCGAAGCACTGTAAGTGTATAACAACTTAAATATATCAATATGATTTAAGTGCGCCGTGGAAGATTTTCTCCAGACACTAGAAAAAAGATTGAAGAACACTAACTTATAAAGGACTAAAAGTCACTAAACCATTTAAAATTCGAATAAATTATTACAGTTAATTAATAATAATGTTTATTGTAATAAGATTAAACATTTTCCATACAATAATAATAAAAGTTAACTACTGTCTTGGGCTAACAGTCATTAATTTAATTTTTTTCAATCAGTGTAATTCTTGAATATTCAATATGGAGAAAATTTGCACCTGTTAAATAATTGAAATTTTTATACAAAATTCTAAAATAATTGATTCTCACGCAGTGTTTAATCTTGTTATTTTTGAGTCAGACAACTAGCAATGATGATGCTACTACTCTCCCAACATTTAAGCTTTTAAGGTATATTTTTCGAAGGAAGATATTTTCGACAAACATGTTTAATGAATTGGCCATGTCTTTTTGTGGGGGCATTTAGAAGAAAGATTATAAATATTTTCCGAATATTAAGCAATTGAAAAAACTAAATATATTTCTAATGTGCCACTATTAAATTACGACAAAAAAAACTTCATTTTAATCAGAGTCGAACCGAAATTAATTTCGTTCTGGTTCGTTACGGTTACGTTCCAAGTAAATGTTCGTTCCAGATTTGGTTTCGGTTCGTCTAAAAATTTCGTAGTAAATGTTCGATTCCGGTTTAAATTAAAATCGAGTCAAATCTCAAATTTTGGTATAATTTTATTTATCAAATTCCCTTCTTACTATTGTTTTCAATTAAAAATAATATTTCAGTAATATCCTTTTTAATGGTCTCCTGTATCACGAAAATCTGATACGAAAGGTCGTTGGTTCAATTCCGAAAAATCAACAAAAATTTGTGGTGGCTGCTAATCGGGTAGAAATAAAATAAATCATTTTTAATCAATTTAATTTCAAATGAAATTTCTTCTTCAATTTTTCTCTTATTAGCCGGTGTTTGTTTGAGAGATTTTTGTTTTTGAAGTTCTTCATATTTGGTGTAATGAAAACGGGCTTATTTCTATTGATGATTAAGCGTTCCTACGGAATTCGGCTTTGATGGTTTTGTTTATATGTATTTGTTTATTTGAAAAATAATTCGGAGTATTCAAAGAGACTTCATCGAAGTCTCTTATACATTATTTATTTATATACTCTATTAACAATAGACCTACCAACACAATGTCGAAAAATTATTTGTTTTCGAATGACTATATAAATAAACCAAACCACTAGCATCGGCACACTACCATGAAAGAGTAGTTCCAGTTTCATTTTTGTTTTTTTCAATTGAGCAATTTTACGTTCTGGTTGCAGTTACGGTTAATTTCTGGTTAATTTCGGTTAGTTTCGGTTCGGTTCTGGTTCGACTCTCTGATTTTAATAGAGCAGGTAGATCGCATTCACTTTTTTAAATAGAATGGTCGGTCGCCATCTCTTTTTAGTCTTTGCATTATACAAATCGAGTAGACATATTATCTGCATAAATTCCAGTGCTCGATTGTAGTTTTACAATATAATGAACACAGGCAGTACTTCGAATAATTTATTTTTGTATTATAATACAAAATGAGTCTACTTTGAATATATATAAATATTTTTAGAATTATATGATTTACTGGGAAATAATTTGTTACAGAATATATCACTAGAAGCAAATCGGTG
Source organism: Nicrophorus vespilloides (assembly GCF_001412225.1). Lineage (NCBI taxonomy): Eukaryota > Metazoa > Arthropoda > Insecta > Coleoptera > Silphidae > Nicrophorus > Nicrophorus vespilloides. Next base: position 143,229 of record NW_017096968.1, read on the forward strand.
CAAGAGATATAATGGCATAATCTTGTTAGCGACACAGGGATTGTGTGATTTTGATAAATAAATGTATGGCTTCTATTACATTCCTTTATTTTATACTACACTATAGATGAAGTGAAGAAGGAAATTGATGCGATCAGTACAATCGCTTCAGATAATTCCCCAGAGTACCGGGATTGTTGCAGTCCGGCATGTCGCGGCCGTTGGATGAGATACAGGCCTCACCGCACGCTCGGCCTTGAAAGTAACGGCCGAACATTTGCTTGCACTGCACGCAATTCCTGCAACACGAAGACGGCATGTTTAATCATACATAATGTTTATAAGTAGTTATAAATAGTAGACAAGATATTCATATAAATATATATTGTAACGGTGGATGCGCCGGGCTTTTGTTTGAATTCTGCTCCCTGTCGGATGCATTTCGCACTATTAATTAGAAACAATCGAGCGAACAGTTGATGATTGTCTGTTGAACGAGAATAATGTGCGCGAAGCTGATAACAAATGAAAGGAACAACAGGTAATCAAATTTAATTGTTATTGGGAGTAAATTGTTATTAGTAACATTATGAGAATTCGGGGAGCGTTCAAGATTTGTTTTTCTTTTTGCTGGCGGCCGATCCGCTTTTCTTGTTTTCTTCGGCGATCTTCATGCGCTGCATTCGCCTGGATATGGACCGAAACTCGCGACCAAGGAACTCTTCGCCGGCTCCGCCGTTTTGATGATGACCCGATTTGGAGGATGCTGCCGGGAACAGCGTCTCCTTGCGGCCCAATATTGGTCTGGGTGTGGTAGTCTTGCTGCCGAGAATGGGCCTCGGACTGTTATTCTCCTCATCGTCGTCGCGTCTCACCGATTTCCTCGAATACCTCGAGCACTGGGGCTCCTTGACCCGGGGTTGCGCCATTAGAATGCTGTTGAGGATGTTCTCCAATGGTACGAAGGCAGGCGCGTCCGGTCGAAGTTTGTTGTTTGCCATCGCTTTGGCATGATTCGCGTCCTGCGATTTGCACTTACTTTCGCAACCCTTCGCCTTTGACATTTCTATTGGTCTGACGTTTGTGTTCTATTTGTTTTACTGTATATATAAATATCTTTTGTTAACTTACGTAAGGCACACTGGGATCGTGGCTTCGACTGCGTAGGCGCTCAGCCACATGATCAGCAGCATAGAACGAAGAATCGTTTGCTGAAAATAATTTCAATTAATACCGTACGAATTGTTATTTTATTATAATCACCATAATTGTTTTATAGGATTGGTTGGTTCGTCGCGAGTGTTGTTTGCGTTTGAATCCGAGCGGTCGCAACGACGGAGCGAATTTATAGGGCTCGGCAAACTCCAGGGGCTTCATTATTTCTATAGGCAATTTATCAGAAATCGGCCGTAATAAATGCAGAACAAAACGAATAAAGCATTATTAACACGTGGCAAGAATTGTGACGGCCACGCCGAAGTTATCCGAAAAAACAGCTGTAAATATAAGGTGAAAAGCTTTTTTTCAACTATAAATAACTTCAATGAAATTATTTTTGTACTTATAGGAAAACAAACTTTTATCATTAACGCCTCAAAGAAGCAATAAAATCCAAATACATACATATTCATTCCTCATTACTGGTATTTCATTATATTTTATTTTCAAAATCAATATTTCTTGAACAAATATTCGACTTAGATTCTTATGAATACAGATTATATATTTCGATATATCATAAATTTGTAAACAAAAGCAAACAACAATTAATTGATTGTATAATAATAAACAATAGGCCAACTGCAGACTTTATTATAACTATTAAATTAACTTAGTTCACGCTTGCCGTCTATCTTATAAAAGTATGGATATAAGTATATAATAAAGTAGTTGCTGTTACTTTTGAAGCGCTTACTATCCGGAAATAGGCTAGTCATATTCAACCGGTGTGTCGTTTATAACAATTTATTCAATTATTTTCTAATAAAATACAAAGCATAATAAGTGCTTAAGTGTGCTGCGGAAATTGAACTATAGCTTTAAGTGTACGGCGGTAATTTAACTATAAATTTAAATGTGCGGCGATAATTTAACTAAAGGTTTAAGTGTGTGGTGATAATTGAACTATAGATTGAAGTCTGAAATTAGCTTTAGAAGTAAGGTGCACGAGATGTTGTACAAAGGTGTATTTGAACAAAGCCTGCTATATGCATTACCTATTTGTCAGGTTAGATATGAAGTCAAAGAAACGAAGATCTCAGTACACAACGAATTTTCGTCTTGAGGATCTTGGTTATTTCAGAAATTTTAACTGTCAACTTGAGAATGAAAGCAATTTGTACACGCTATAAAACTATCAATCCATCCAGCAGACAATCAAATTCTGAATTCTAAGGAGGAATACGAGAATGAACAAGAAATAAAACGGGGTCGCTGAACTATTTTTCGCTTCTATTTTGAAAGCAGTGAGAAAGAAGAGAGTAGAAAGAAAATATAAGATTATAATATTATTTCACAATTCTACCAATCAATAAGGCAATGGGATATCTGCTGAACTATTATGTCGTGAACAAGGATTGGTCGATATTGTCTAATAGCAGATTGACATCTGCTGCATTCAATGGCTCTAATAATATATGATAGCACCCACAGAGCTACAGCTTCAAATTTATTTAATGGCTAAATTCAGTGATGAAACAACTGTTGCTGCATTAAAAGTATTATCACAATTTGGAAAACGTTCTGAATTAATAATGAAAAATAAAACGATAGTTGGTTTGATAAAATTAAGGTGGATAATATTAGAGAAAGACAAGAAAAGTGCATTACAAAATGGACAAAGAACACATTGCCATGTCAACTGTTTACTGGCCACGAACAATTTGGGGAATATAAAAAAAGTTTAGACAATCAAGTAGATCTGTTTGTGGCTGCGAATAAAACACTTTTGTACGAGATATAAATAAAAAATGCAATTGAAGGTGAACTGTGGTGGTAAACTTGTGGTAGATAAATAAAATGTTTTTATCAAGTGGATCACATCGGAGCGCAAGTTACTCGCAATCCTAGCTACCACTTTATTGTTAATTTAAAGACTTTAATAATACTATTGTAAATTATGACAATGTTTATTTCTTTAATTATTTGAATTTTCTTTTATACTATTGCACCAATTTTAGTATACAGTGTTTTCATATTTTTTCTACCGTTGTATTAGAGCAAAGTTGCGCAGGGAGGGTCGTGAAAGGTCGTGAAAGGGCTTCAAGTGAAAAGATTGAACGTGGTGGAAAATAATTGTCTTCAGCAAGATAAGCCAAAAGAATAAGTGTCTAACTGAAAGTAATTTAGCTACTTGCTATTATCGATTGTTACTTTTGTGGTAGGTTATGTGCATATATTGATTTTCGAAATTTTCGGAAATAAAATTCCGGTTAAATAAATTTATTAAATGATATTATATTATAGGTCGATATAGACTAACAACTTATTTATTTGGCTTCAAAAGCATAGCAAAATAATAATTAGAAAATAAAGTATGTAAGAAAAATATAATAAAGATATACGGAATGAAAAGAAAGTAAAAAAAGAATAACATGAAAAATAAATGAATTAATACTGGTAATAATGATAAAATTAAAAAAAAATAAATATAAATATTACATCCTTTGTAATGGTGTAGTGCTGGCGGCTCCTGTATTACACGTCGTGCTCAAGTTTCTCGAGGCATTTGGTTTCCCGACCAAACACCACAATACAGATTTCGAAGACATCTTCTTCGCTATGTGGCCATGGTAGGCGTTGTAGAGTCATTCGCCTCTCTACGCTGTTTCTCCAGGTGGTGTGCAAAGGGCAGCGGAGCAATGCTGGATTGTGTCCTCCGTGAGAACCTCGGTACGTCGGAGTGCCTCCAAAGCTGCTCTGCTATCAGACAAGATCGAATAGCTCTTGTCCTCCAATCGAATCTACTGGGTGAATATCGTCGATTCGATCTCAGTCTTTTTGATGATGTGACCCGAAATCGCAATGGACTCCTCCTCGCTTAGTGTTCTTGACCATCCACGCTGTGCGGATGTCTACCGGGAGAAGTGCGGCTAATACCAGCCGCGCTTCCGTGGGCACAGTTCTGTAGCCTTCAAGGGCCATATCCTTTGTGCGCCAAGTAGCCTCTGCCTTTCCCTCGCCCGGCACCGATCCTGTCAGATGGCTGCGTCATACAGAAGGCTCGGCTCCATTATTCCCGTGTATAGCATCGCCGACTGACTCCGGTACAGTCGCATCTCCATCCTTTCGTTCCAAGCGCACCGAATCTTCAGCGGACTTGGCAGACTTTGTGCAGCTGCTCAATGCTTTCAGCGTATCGTTTGTGCCAGTTTGTACCATCGTGTAATTGTTTGCAGAAACTAATAGAATTGTGTCGTCCGCGTAGGCAACGATGCGGCATCCGGGTGGAAGAGGAGCATCGAATATGGTGTTGTAGAGAACTTTCCAATTAAATCCCTGGTTCCTCGAAAATAACTATCTCGTTAGAATAATTAGATTGTTTGGGTATTTCATTCAGATCAGTTGATCAATCACTAGCGGCCACCCGGAGTTATCGAATAGGGCAATTAACAGCAGACTATTTTTCGCTTATATTTTGAAAGCAGACACCAGGAAGAGAGTAGAAAGAAAATATTTTATTATAATATTTTTACACAATCTACCAAGCTGAGTACTTCCTATTAATATGGCAATGCGTTATCTGCTGAACCATTATGTAGTGAACAAAGATTGGTCGATATTGTTTAACAGCAGAGATCAGTATTGAATGGCTCTAATAATATATGATAGCACCTACAGAGCTGCAGCTTTAAACTTGTGTAATGACAAATACAGTGTTGAAAACGTTTTGAAAAAATGAAATGATAGTTGTATATATTCATCAAGTGCATCACAAACTTAATTAACTAAAATGAGCTACTGTGTAAAATATTGTAAAATTTGAAGACTTTAATAATACTATAATATAAAATTATAACAATGTTTATTTCTTTAATTATTTGAATTTTCTTTCATACTTTTGTACCAGAGCAAACTTGCGCAGTTAGTATCTGCGCAGGGTGGGATGTCAAAAGAGCTTAAGTTTTTCAAAAACAGTTCACACAATTACCCAGTCCATCAATACAAGATGTTGTCAGTGAAATCATCTGCTGCGAGTTTCGCAACAATTGTCATTCCCAATGAAGATCATGTTACTGAGGAAGTACAATTACTAAATGAACTTTTGCAAGAACAGAAGCTCTGTGTAACGCCGAAGGAGAAAAAGCAGATTGCCAAGAGGATCGCAGAAACGAAGAAAGAGATAGCCGAAATGGAAGTCGAAATGGAGAATTATAAGAATAGTTTTGCTGAAGAGAATAAAGAACAACCGTCCAAAATAGTTGCTGTTGATAAGGTAAGTTTTCTGGCAAGTATTGGATTAACGACGTGCGAGAAGAGCAAAGAATTAATTGAAAATAAGTCAAAAAGAAAGACGAGGTCTTCAATTAAAAAACCAAAGAGATATTTAGAAGAAAACTATCAGGTACCGTTATCTAGCCATAAAAGAAAACGATGATGGATTTAGTAAAAGGACTTTGTCGATTGATGTCAAGGATGCATCACCAGAGCCTCGGTGATGGTATTAAACCAATAATTCAAAAAATAGTTGATGGAAGACTGACTCCAATGTTAACTGGATGTTGAACGTGGTGGAAAATAATTGTCTTCTGCAAGAAGACTGAAAGTAATTTAGAAGTTAATTGCTATTATCGATTGTTACTTTTGTGGTAAGTTATGTGTATATTTTGATTTTCGAAATTTTCAGATATAAAATTCTGGTTAAATATATTTGTTAAATTATATAATAAAAGTAAATTACAATTATAGATGTGTTTTATTTATATAATACTATTAATAATAGTTTTTTTTTTGTAAAAAGAAGAGTTCATAATTTCTAGAATATCATTTAAAGCAAGTATATTCTATTATCATTTATTGATAATAACAACTATGACTCTTTTATTTTGATTTTGGGTAATATTAGGGAATGGCAAGAAAAGTGCATTATTTTAATTTTCTTTTATACTATTGCACCAATTTTAGTATACAGTGTTTTCATATTTTCTTCTACCTTCTATTAGAGCAAACTTGCGCAGTTAGTATCTGCGCAGGGTAGGTCGTGAGAGGGCTTAAGTTTTTTCAAATACAGTTTACACAATTTTACAAACAATTAATCTTACCCAATCTATTAATACAAGATGTTGTCAGTGACATCATCTGCTGCGAGTTCCGCGACAATTGTCATGCCCAATGAAGATAATGTTACTGAGAAAGTACAATTATTAATTTTGCAAGAGCAAAAACTCTGTAAAACGCCGAAGGAGAAAAAGCAGAATGCCAAAAGGAACGCAGAAACGAAGAAAGAAATAGTGAAATTGAGAAATATAAGAATAGTTTTGCTGAAGAGAGTAAAGAACAACCGTCCAAATTAGTTGCTGTCGACAAGATAAGTTTCCTGGCGAGTATTGGATTAACGACGTGCGAGAAGAGCAAAGAATGAATTGAGAATAAGTCAAAAAGGAAGACGAGGTCTTCATTTAAAAAACCAAAGAGGTATTTAGAAGAAAACTATCAGGAACCGTCAACTAGCAAGGAAAGAAATATCAATCAGATGGTTTACAAAACTAGCGGAGTTGTGAAAAATAAAAAGCCGAAAATAACACGGACAACTAAACGAAAAATTCAGTTAGGCAAAGAAAACAACGATGAATTAAGTAAAAAGACTTCGGTCGTCGATTGATGTCAAGGATGTACCTAGCTGCTCTGGTTATGATATTAAACCAATAATTCAAAAAATAGTCGATGGAAGGCTGACTCCAATGATATCAGAAATGGCTTCAAGTTAAACGATTGAAGTTAGACGTGGTGGAATTTTTTTGTCTTCAGCAAGAATAGCCAAAAAATTAAGTGTGTAACTGAAAGTAATCTAAGAGTTAATTGATATTATTGATTGTTACTTTTGTGGTAGGTTATGTGCATATATAGATTTTCGAATATAACATTCTGGTTAAATATATTTATTAAATGATATTATATAGTTATTTGTTAATGAATTTTAATATAATTGAAATTATAGATGTGTTTTATTTATTTTATTATTAATAGTTTTTTTTTGTAAAAAGAAGAGTTCAAAATTTCAAGAATATTTAAAACAAGTATCTTCATTGTGAAAAAAAGTGGACTAGTTTATAAATCTATAAATTGGTCTAGTTTAAGTATATAATCCATCTAGCAGACAATCAAATTTTGATTTCTAAAGAGGAATACGTGATTGCTCAGTACTTGGCAATAAGGCAATGCGATATCTGCTATTATGTAGTAAATAAGGATTGGTCGATATAGTCTAACAACTTATTTATTAGGGTGCATAGCACATTTTTAAATAATATAATATGTAAACATAAAATAATTGGAATATAAAATATGTAAGAAAAATATAAAAATAACAAAATATAATAAAATATTATACAATAAAGAAAGTAAAAAAAAAATAACATAAAAAATAAAATAACACAGAATATTACATCCTTTGTGATGGTTTAGTGCAAGTGGCTCCTTGGCGCCTGTATTGCACGTCGTGCTCTAGTTTCTTGAGGCATTTGGCTTTCCGACTAAATGCACTCCACAATTCGGCGATTTCGATGACATCTTCTTCGCTACGTACCCATGGTAGAAAGCCACGTAGACCTTGTAAAATCATTCTGCTTTAAACGCTGCTTCTCCAGGTGGTTTGCAAATTACCACAGGCACAATCGCCACAGGCACAATCCGATGACTCTGTTTGGTTGAACCGCTTTCGGTAGTGTCCAAATTTGTCAAGCCCAGTGATCAGTTGTACCGCCTGGTGAGGTAGCTCAACCTTCTTCCTCTGCCATTCCGCGATGGACGGGATAAATTCTCTGGTCCAGACACCTGTCTCAGAACTGCTCCACCTTCTCTGTCAAGCTTCGGCCAAGTCTTGAGAGATTAGCGACATGAGGGTTCCCATGTAGTACTTAGTAGTTAATGGGAGGAAGACTAGTCGCTTGTATGTTGGATTAATCAGGGCCAGATGCAGATTTAGCCAGTTGGTCTGCCCTTTGAAATGCTAGCTGGACTCGTCTCGCTGCTAACTGTTTAACTAGCTCCTAGGTCTCGTGCTCGAGCTCCGTGAGAACCTCGGTATGTCGGAGTACAGAAGGCTCGGGTCCATCATCCCCATGTATAGCATCTCCGACTGCCTGTGTCCGAATCTCCATCCTTTCATTCCAAGCGCACTGAATCTTCGCGGACTTTGTCCAGTTGCTCAATGCTTTTCATCGTTTGCACCAATTTGTAGCATCGTGTCGTTTGCAGAAACCAATAGAATCGTGTCGTCCGCGTAGGCAACGATGTGTCATCCGGGTGGAAGAGGAGTATCGAATATGGTTTTGTACAGATCTTTCCAAAAGCCAGGGCCCGAGCTAGATCCCTGCGGGCAGCTCTTGCTAACCTGGCGCTACAGTGAAATCCATGGTTCCTCGAAGATAGCTACTCTCTGTGAAAAGTTTCCTGTCGTTAGATTAATTAGATTGTTCGGGCATTTCATTCTGATCAGTTAGTCAATCACTAGCGGCCATCAGACGTTATCGAATAGTACTATTAACAGCAGACTATTTTTCGCTTATATTTTGACAGCAGAGAACAGGAAGAGAGTAGAAAGAAAATATAAAATTATAATATTATTGCACAATCTACCAAGCTGAGTACTTCCTATTAATATGGCAATGCGATATCTGCTGATCCATTATGTAGTGAACAAAGATTGGTCGATATTTTTTAACAGCAGAGGTCAGTATTGAATGGCTCTAATAATATGATAGCACCTACAGAGCTACAGCTTAACCTTGTGTAATGTGATGAAACGAAGTCAACTGATGCTGTATTAAAGGAAAATTGCCACAAAAATGTACTATCACAATTTGTAAAACGTTTTGAATTAATAATGAAAAATGAAACGATAGTTGTATGTATTCATCAAATGCATCACAATGCGGAATACAAACTCAAATAAATAAAATGAGCTACTGAGTAAAATATTGTAAAATTTGAAGACTTTAATAATACTATAATATAAAATTATAACAATGTTTATTTCTTTAATTATTTGAATTTTCTTCTATACTTTTGCACTAGAGCAAACTTGCGCATTTAGTATCTGCGCAGGGTGGGATGTCAAAAGGGCTTAAGTTTTTTCAAAAACAGTTCACACTATTACCCAGTCCATCAATACAAGATGTTGTCAGTGAAATCATCTGCTGCGAGTTCCGCGACAATTGTCATTCCCAATGAAGATCATGTTACTGATGAAGTACAATTACTAAATGAACTTTTGCAAGAACAGAAGCTCTGTGTAACGCCGAAGGAGAAAAAACAGATTGCCAAGAGGATCGCAGAAACGAAGAAAGAGATAGCCGAAATGGAAGTCGAAATGGAGAATTATAAGAATAGTTTTGTTGAAGAGAATAAAGAACAACCGTCCAAAATAGTTACGGTTGTAAGTTTTCTGTCAAGTATTGGATTAACGACGTGCGAGAAGAGCAAAGAATTAATTGCAAATAAGTCAAAAAGAAAGACGAGGTCTTCAATTAAAAAACCAAAGAGATATTTAGAAGAAAACTATCAGGTACCGTTATCTAGCCATAAAAAAAAACGATGGATTCAGTAAAAGGACTTCGTCGATTGATGTCAAGGATGCACCTAGAGGCTATGGTGATGGTATTAAACCAATAATTCAAAAAATAGTCGATGGAAGACTGACTCCAATGATATCTGGTAAATGGCTTCAAGTGACGCGATAGATGTTGGACGTGGTGGAAAATAATTGTCTTCAGCAAATTTTGAATTCTAAAAAGGAATACGTGATTGCACAAGAGATAAAACGTGGTCGCTGAACTATTTTGCGCTTATATTTTGAAAGCAGAGAACAGGAAGAGAGTAGAAAGAAAATATAAAATTATAATATTATTGCACAATCTACCAAGCTGAGTACTTACCATTAATATGTCAATGTGATAGCTGCTGAACTATTATGTCGTGAACAAGAATTGGTCGATTTAACTTATTTATTGGGCAGCAAAAGCATAGCACATTCTTAAATAATATAATATGTAAACTAACGTTAGCCCTTTGACCAGTCTATTAATATATATATTTTTTTTAATTTTATGTTAGAATTTAAGTATGTATAGAATGTACTTTTTTTTCTTATGTATTCATGTTTGGCTAATAAATTATTATTATTATAAAAATAACAAAACAAAATATAATAAAGAAAGTAAAAAATGAAATAATTATTACTGTTAATAATGATAAAATAAAATTTATATAAATAAAATAACACAGAATATTACATCCTTTGTGATGGTGTAGTGTTGGCGGCTCCTTGACGCCTGTATTACACGTCGTGCTCAAGTTTCTCGAGGCATTTGGCTTCCCGACCAAACGCACACCACAATTCGGCGATTTCGATGACATCTTCTTCGTTACGTGGCCATGATAGAAGGCCACGTAGGCCTTGTAGAGTCATTCGCCTCTCTACGCTGCTTCTCCAGGTGGTTTTCAAATGGCAGCGGAACAAGCAATGTTGAATTGTGTCCTCTTCTTCGCCTCAGGCACAATCCGATAACTCTGTTTGGTTGAACCGCTTTTGGTAGTGTCCAAATTTGTCATGCCCAGTGATCAGTTGTACCGCCTGGTGAGGTAGCTCGTCCTTCTTCCTCTGCCATTCCGTGATAGACGGTATAAATTCTCTGGTCTAGATACCAGTCTCAGAGGTGCTTCACCTTCTCAGACAAGCTTCGGCCGAGTCTTGAGAAATTAGCGACTTGAGGGTTGCCATGGAGTACTTAGTAGTGGCATGTTGGATTAATCAGCGCCAGATGCAGATTTAGCCAGTTGTTCTGCCCTATCGTTACATTAATTCTCGACGTGCGCCTTAATCCAGTGAAATGGTAGCTGGATCCTTCTCCCTGCTAACTGTTTAACTAGCTCCCAGGTCTCATGCTCGAGCTCCGTGAGAACCTCGGTACGTCGGAGTGCCTCCAAGGCTGCTCTGCTATTAGACAAGATCGAATAGCTCTTGTCCTCCCTCGATAGATTTGTCCAGCAGATATCCCAGAGCTTCTTTAATGGCGAGCAGTTCTGCCTTGAAGACTGTACAGAAGTCGGCTAGTTGATGGTGAACCTCTCAACCTTTCTGATGATGTGACCCGAAATCGCAATGGATTCCTACTTGCTTAGTGTCCTGGACAGTCTTGTACTTAGGAGCTTGGCGGCTGCCGCGGATTGTTTTCGTTTCGTTTTCCGCGAAGTCCAACTTGATGTCAATTGTAACGCCTAGGTACTTGATGTGGTTGGAGCAATGAATGGTTTCTCCAGCTAATTTGAAAAGTGACTTCCGCTGATTTGTTTTCTTCCCGAAGAAAAGGGCCTCGGTCTTCCTGGCGTTGAACGCCAACTTAGCAGACTGTGTCCAGCGCATCGTTGAACGTGGTGGAAAATAATTGTCTTCAGCAAGAAGAGCTAAAGCACTAAGTGTGTAACTGAAAGTAATTTAAGAGTTAATTGCTAATATCGATTGTTACTTTTGTGGAAGGTTATGTATATATTGATTTTCGAGATTTTCGAATATAACATTCTGGTTAAATATATTTATTAAATTATATTATATAGTTATTTGTTAATGAATTTTAATAAAAGAAAATTGAAATTATAGATGTGTTTTATTTATTTTATTATTAATAGTATTGTTTTTTGTAAAAAGAAGAGTTCAACGTTTCAAGAATATTTAAATCTTGTATTGTCATTTATTGATAATAACAACTGGGATTTTTTATTCTGATTTACTGACGGTGAAGGTTCTTAACCTATTTCCAAATGAAAAAAAGGATGCTACTTTATAAATCTATAAATTGGTCTAGTTTAAGTATATAGTGTAAAGAATGATGTAAGTGATTGTGGTTATTTCAGGACTTTTAACTGTCAACTTGAGAATGAAAGCAATTTGTACACGATATAAAACTAGCAATAGATGGATTCAGGCAATCAAATTTTGAATTCAAAAGAGAAATACATGATTGCATAAGAAGTAAAACGTGGTTGCTGAACTATTTTTTTGCCTATATTTTGAAAGCAGAGAGATGGAAAAGAGTAGAAAGAAAATTAAAGATTAAAATATTATTGCACAATCTACCAATCTGAATACTATTATGTAGTGAACAAGGATTGATTGATATAGTCTAACAGCAGATGCCGCATTGGAGGCTCTAATAATATATTATAGCACCCATTACGCTACAGCTTCAAACTTGTGGAATGACTAATACAGTGATGAAACGAAATCAACTTTTGCTGCATTAACGGGACATACTTTGCCAAAATGTACTATCACAATTTGTAAAATGTTTTGAATTAATAATGAAAAATGGATAATATTAGGGAATCGCAAGAAAAGAACATTACAATGGACACATTGACATGTCAATTGTTTACTGACCACGAACAATTTGAGGAATATAAAAATCGAACACATCTATTTGTGGCTATGAATAGAACACTTCTATACGAGATTTAAAGAAAATTCCATTAAAAGTAAACTGTGGTGGAAAAATTTGGATTAACAAAATGTATTCATCAAGTGTATGGTTCACGATACGGAGTACAATCTCAAATAAATAAAAATGAGCAATACAATTCTACTGTTTTGCATCGGTGTAAAGATAAATACATAAATAAGATATTGAATATAATATTATTGGAGCTACTAATAGCCGAATGGTTAAGTCGCCCTACCCACGATTCCGTGGGCGCCGGTTCAAATCCTGGTCAAGCTAGGCCCTTTGTGAGCCCTCTCAATGCTTGCAGCAATAGGGCCATCGTTCATCATAGATGAACAGTCAAATGAATGAGGTTTAGCATATGGACCTTCAGCCAAGTCCATGGACAATGACAGTGGAAGAAAATAGTGGAATCGCAGAGCATCAATATACTACTGACGTTAACCTACAAGTCGACAGCCAACCAACAAATTAAAAAATCAAATCATCATAATGGTAACTATCCACCGGGAAATATTACCTACCGCAATCTTAAATTTGCTCAATGTTCACATTGTTGAACAGATTGTAAATAAAAATTATACAACATAAAAAAAATATAATATTATATAGAATTTGCAAAACGCGGTTTTTCTATGTACCTTATATCCGTGTTTCGCGAAGGCTAATTATACATACTTATCATTGATTAATAATATTTAGCAAATAAGTAAAAGTGTATTTTTAATAACCGCTATATTTAATTGATTTATTTATTATGATTTAAAATATTCCATATATCATATAAATTAGAAGAAATTAGATCACAAGTGTATGTTTAGAATATATTATAACTGGTAACTTTGACATAGATTAGTCAATTCTAAATATCTGCTTGTTCATACAATTATTAAGCATACGGCTACTTATTAAGAGTGACTTGGTCGACTCATTGACTGTTACAATAAAGAAAGCACTCACCTTCACCTTATCGTCAATGCCTTGAAAGATTATTACTGATTTTCGATAATTGAACAATCTATTTTTTTTTTCGAAAACTTAAATGAGCAAAATGCAACAGTCAAAATATGAAATGAACGTTTGCATTTTTGATATGCCAGAAGCTGATGACGTAGAAAGGGATGAGCATATTTTTATTGAGGGATGGCAAAATTATTTTGCTGTTTTGTTTGATTCCGTTTAGCAATAAGAAATTTTTAAATTGCACCAATTTTCTGTTAATGTTTTAATAAGTTAGGTGTGTCCTAATTCAAAATTAAGGTTATTATGTAACCGATTTTACATTCTCTTGTAACTAATTAAGTTTAGTAAGAAGATGCTGGGGATAGGTGATCTGGTGTCTAGTACACCTCTTGGATTGTACTTGATATTTTATTATTTTTGTAACTATGCATCAATTGAATTAGTGTTTTAATTGTGTGTTTGAATTAGTGTTTTAGTATAAGGTTTAAAGTGAAAACTCATTATTGTTATATTAAACCTATAATCGTATATTAAACATGGCAAGGTAACATAGCATAATAAAGTAAAATAAAATCACAGACACGTTGAACACAAAATAATAAAGGGCGTTTGTTGAGTATTAGCTTGGAATGCATTGTTGCGGTTCTCATGGCACGAAGTATATCATCATTCAAATTTGGTGAGGAAGGGTGCGATGGAGACAATGTCCTCGCAGTCGGGAACGATTTTTCCCTTGAACTTGACGCAGGCATCGGCACAGAGTTGACCCTCGAAGTAGGGCCCGAACATCTTCTTGCACTGCGCGCAATTCCTAATGCAGATCCCTGCAGGCAGAATGTAACAGGAGAACGAGATCAGAGCAATGCCCAAAAGAATAAATGAAATAGAACGAGCAGAGAAAAAAGAAACGAATGTGAAAGTGTCGCCGTCGTTTCAAATCTGTTTTGGACGGACTGACGGATTTCAGTTGAAATTTCGCAATTTTGTTGTTTGTTTCTTACCGATCGGGTTTGCCTCGACGACGGGGGATTGCGAAACCACCAGAAGCAGCAGCAGCGCGGCTCCGGTCAAGACAATGAATTTTCTCGAAGAAACCATATCTGGACACAGAAAAACAAACGCACGCAGGGGTGGAACAATGAAAGAAATACAGTACAATTGCAATAAGATGACGGGGTTGGTAAGTAGGGTCACATAGAGAGAGTAGAAGGGAGAGTATTATTTTCGTTGAACAAAAGGTGTGTTACAAATTTGATTTGGCTATTATATTACCCACCCCCTCTCAAGAATGGATCACCGATTAGCATAAACTTCGGCTTGGAGCTTTAAGTAACCAATCGATTTTTTTTGTATGGTACCGAATTCTGAACTCGATTTGCGCCAATTGTATTTATATGCGATTGGACAGGGAGTCACCGTCCGCGGAACCAATAGTCGTCCTTGTTCCAAGTCCGAGTCGCGTTAAATAACAGTTTTCACTCTCTCTCCTCATTTATCGTTATTACCATTATTTCAAGTCGATGTGGGGATTTTTTTTTCTTCTCTCGGAATCCATATACATATATATATATTTATTTATTTGGCATATTTAGACTGTGCAAGGCCGGGAGACCCGGATGCGAGGCACTTCTCCACATCTTCATTTCCGCAACACATGGATATTCATTATTCATCGCGCTTGTTTTTTTCTTTACTCCACGTCTCTATTTTTAGTTTTGTCTTGGATGTGTTCGTCTCTCGCGTCGAGCTTTCCGCTCTTCCTTCCTGACTGCTCAGATCTCTGGAAAAGGTTTTTTTAACTGCACTGATTCTCTATATAAGGATTGCGATCGCGAGTATTAATTATCCTTGGAGCGGGCAGCTTCCGGGTTATCCGAACCCCACAACTCCGTGCTCGAGTCGACTCGATGTTAATGGCACGGACGAACCTCCTTCTGTCCGTTGCCCGATGTTGTCGTAGGTTTATGGAAATTCGATGGCAATCAACCGGACAGAGGCTCGGACTCACCTTCCTTGGTTCTTTTTATTTACTTGCTTAAACCGCGGATTACGCAACGACAAACACAAACTAGCTAGCTTATTTGTTTCTCTTTTCACATCGACTTACTTGATTATTTCTAAATCTGCTGTTGTTATTATTGTTGCTGCTGCTCGTGTCTTCGTAGCTTCTGCTGTTGCTCTGTCGAAAGACTTGAAGGATGAACTGAATGATACTGGTTTTCGGGCAGCTTTATATATCGTTGAAACTAAGTGCGAAAACCGCAGGGGATGTTTAATGCACTTCTCTCCCAAATTCTTCACGCTTCCGATCCCATTTCCTACTAATACCATAATCGCATCTCAGCTAATTAATTGCACTTCGGTCTCGTAAAGATAACTACATATGACACTTCACACATCAATGCTATTTGAAATATTTACAGTTTTTTTTTGTCTCTCTCTCTCTCTCTACATATATATTTTTTATAATCCGGAACAGAATAGCAAGTATCGAATCTATTTATGGCAATTTATGGAAATCAATTCCACGCACGGATTTTTTCACATTTGCATTCACCTATAGTATTTCTTTCACATAGTTAATCAACACTAATTTAACTATCAAAATCCAACAAAAAACTTTTAGATTTAGTTAACTAGAAATTTAAACAGTGTTTGTAAATTGTAACAAATTTATTGAAATATTAACTTTCTGAAGAAATGCTCTTACAGTGGATCCTTGCTTAACAAGTCGATTAACGAGCAAATAAATTGTAACAACAATGACTCGCTTAATAGTCAACTTTTCGCATAACGAGAGAAGACCTGGATTCTGCGACTGCTACTTCATTTTTAAAACTTATGTTCAAACATATTATGTGTCCGCGAAGAAAAAGCCACTATAAGACCACAAAAAGAAGAGAATTAGGTATGTATCATAAATAATAAACTAATTATTTCAATTTTTATGTTTTCTACAAATCGAATTCGCATTCCAGATTGGTCCATTCGGCAATAGAAGAGAAGATGAGTGTTTCGCGTTACGAGTAAGAGTCTTATGTTCCACTGAATTAGAAAAAAAAATTGCAAATTTTTATATAAATCTCAATTTATTGTTCATATTTTATTTAAAATAAATAATATAAAATTGACTTAATTACAAATAACAAGCGTATATAAAATGCGCATTCAAATAAAATCATTCATTAGTATTAATTTATCATTCGGTAAGCAAACAAATTAGATGTAAACAACAAATACGAATATTACGATCTTATGTTAATTAGATATCAATGGAAACGAAAATGGATAGACGGAGTCGTCGAACTTTAAAATTTATGTTTCGATAACGCACGTTAATAATTCGATGCCTAATTGAGTGGTTGTTTACACGGAGTAAAGCGGATTTGCGTTGAATTCAAATTGAAACGAATTTGCGAAGCGAATATAACGCGTGTTATGTAACGCTGAACATTTTACATTTACGTTGAAACTCGTTTTGTAATTGATTTCGAGTAACTTGACTAATCGCAACTTGACTCGATGATTCATCTGATCTGTCTGACGTATTTTTTTATGGGTTTTACATTTTGAGGATTACTTAATCGATATAAAGAAATATCAAATATTGCATTGTTGGAAAATACTTCTTGGATTATTGAGATACTTCCAAAAAAATACTATTTATTTTTCCATTTAATAAGTTGCACAAAATCTTAATCATAAGTTATTTTTATTCGTTCTGTTCCGTAAAATGTGAACTTATAAATTGATAATTGTATTCCTAATAAATATATTTTGTTCACTGTTGATCTTTTTAACATTAAAAACAATATTTATTGTTATATTTATGTAATTACATAAATAATTCATATCTTTTCATATTTCTGATGTTTTTTACACTATAAAACAGTTATTCAAATTGTTAAAGAAAATATAGGTTTTTTTTAGGACCTAATGGAATTTTTTTTTTTTTTTTTTTTTTTTTTTTTTTTTTTAAAGCAATCTATCTACAAGAAGAAAAAGAAAAAAAAAACAGATAACATGCTCTAGATATTGACTAAATAATGAAATTAAAATTAAAATTTTTTTTATATTGGAGATTGATCCAGCGACCAAACTCCACAGAATGCCCATAAAAAAAAAAACTCACGAATCAAAGCGATTAGGGAGGTCCTGTGGTTTATATCGCTTTAATCTTCTTCG
>NW_017096968.1:161070-161514 GCF_001412225.1 Nicrophorus vespilloides
AACTAATAGTTTGTGAATTATTTTTTACTTTAATATAAGCAATTGCTCTGAGCGTTTTTGACTGGAACCGCTGTATAATGTCGATACTTGTGTTGCAAGCAGATCCTCACAGTTGTAGTCCGTATGTCCATATTGGTTTAATAATTGTTTTGTAGATTAAAACTTTGTTTTCAGTTGAGGTGGATGAATACCTTCCCATCAGCCAATGCAGACGTTTTAGTGTCAGTCCCAGCTGTTTTCTTTTAGTCGTTATATGTTTCTTCCAGGTGAGTCGACGATCCAGATGCATGCCAAGATACTTAGCATCATCAGCCTGCGGTAGGGCACTGCCATTCAGTGTAACGGGTGGACATATTTGTCGACGCATTGTGTACGTTACGTGCACCGACTTATTTTTATTAACCCTGATTCTCCACTTTCTGAACCAGTGTTCGATGCTGTTCA
>NW_017096969.1:0-993 GCF_001412225.1 Nicrophorus vespilloides
TGTATAATTTCAAGTACTTTTTAATTAATTTCCTTTTATTTATAGTAATATTTCGCATTAATCGGACTAAACCGGACTAATCGTAGACTTTAAAATCACATAAAAATAAAGTATGAATTTAAAAATTAATTAAATTTAATAAAAAAAAATGAAGTAAAAATAGTAGAAAACTGTAATTTTAAAAGGGCAATTGAATGTTGATGTTCTGGTAATGCAAATGCGGATTATTAAGATGGAATGGTGGATTGCATGCATCGGGGCGCTTTAAAATTAAGCGTTCCGTAAACGATCCGAGTATAAGTAAGTGCGACGTGTGCGTTATGATTTGCAGTCGAGTTGGAAATGTAAATTTTACAATAATTGCAGACGTCGTGTGTTCTTGATAGGGGGAAGGAGGGAGAGTGCCGATCCCCAAGTTGAAACACGCAAGGACGAGAGAAAGAGAGATTCAAGTTGAAACTTGCAATTTTATGATTCAGATTCTACAAAACCTTGACCACCAATTTAGAAATTACGTGTTTCTCGTATAATGATACGTCTGCACTGTTATTGATATGAGACACAAATGGTTGACAATTGCAGCAACTTATACATTAGTCTTTAAACAATGCAGCAATACTTCAAATAGTCCGGTTATCTCGCACTGTTTGAAACCGGACTCATCGAAGAACTAAGAACCGTATAAAATAAACTACAAAAAAGACTTGACAGGACAGGAAATTTAGTTTGAAATTTTCAAGCCGCACTCTAATAAATCCGGACTATGTGAGGTATTGTTGTAGTTAATAGTCAAATGTTATCATGTATTTTAATAACTGAAATAATTGTTACCAACTTGATTTAAATATCAACGATTTAAATACAATTAGAATTATGTAATATTTTTGTATATAATGATTGGTCCGCACTGTACTTGATATGAGACACAAATTGTTTTCAGGTATACCAATTATTATGCACTAGTGTTTAAACAGTATTGCAATACCACGCATA
>NW_017096969.1:1005-4142 GCF_001412225.1 Nicrophorus vespilloides
GAAGACATTAAAAAATATTATTATTTTAATTTATTTTTTGCTCAATTAAAATTTAGTTTGGTTTGAAAATGAATCCGGACTATGTGAGGTATTGCTGAGAATTATGTAATATGTTTTATATAATGGTGGGTCCGCACTGTACTTAATAAGAGATATAGGTGTTTCTCAGGTATTTTTAAACATTAATTAGTAGTAAATTTAGTTTGGTTTGAAATTTTCAAGCCGCACTCTAATAAATCCGCACTATGTGAGGTATTGTTGTAGTTAATAGTCAAATATTATTATGTATTTTAATAACTGAAATAATTGTTCCCTTTATCCAACTTGATTTAAATATCAACGATTTAAATACAATTAGAATTATGTAATATTTTTGTATATAATGTTTGGTCCGCACTGTACTTGATATGAGACACAAATTATTTTCAGGTATACCAACTATTATGCACTAGTGTTTAAACAGTAATGCAATACCACGCATAGTCCGGGCAATAGGTTTCACCCGCACTATTTGAAACCGGACTAATCGAAGACATTAAAAAATATTATTATTTTAATTTATTTTTTGCTCAATTAAAATTTAGTTTGGTTTGAAAATTAATCCGGACTATGTGAGGTATTGCTGAGAATTATGTAATATATTTTATATAATGGTAGGTCCGCATTGTACTTCATAAGAGATATAAGTGTTTGTCAGATATCTTTAAGCAGTAGTTAGTAGTGAATTGTCAATTATGGACTTTAAGAACTGAACTATTTAATCTGTATGGTGCGAATATTTGGCGTACCAACTTCTGATTTAATGTATAGTTGGTAATAAAATGATGTTTGGTAATTAGATACAAACGTATACCAACTTAAATAAATGTATGCCACTATATTTAGGATGTAACCGTTAGGGAAGTTAATTTCCTAAGGTATACACATTAAGTAAGTTGACTTTATATCTCACATCACGTATAGTATTCGTGGAAATGATATGAAACACATTTTTTGTCAAATTTAATACACAACAATACCTCACATAGTGCGGATTTATCTATATTACGTTTTGAATAATTAAAAAAAAAAGTTAATTTGAGCAAAATAAATTCTTAGAAATTAAAGACTTTACTGTTCTTTGCTACGATTAATCCGGTTTCAAACAGTGACTGAAATAATATAAATATTACCCAGGACTTCAGTTGATAAATTATTTGTAGAATAATGTAATTTAAGACGAATTTGTACCTTTCTAAGTAATATTTTTTATTAAATTGTATCATTGACGTTGAATATTTTAATAAGTGAATGTAGTTTGTGGAAAGTGCAATAATTGTTAATTAAATTTTGATTTTCTAAGGTAGTAAATTTAAAATTGAATAGCTAGAGAAACATTTGGAAATAATTAAGACACACGTAAATTGGCTAGTGACTACTAATCTTATCTGTAATTGCAAATTGTATGTCTTTCTAAGGTTAATCAATCTCAAGTTCAAATTTCAAGAGCAAAAGACCAAATGGAAAAACTGAATATTTTTAATAATTTATGTTATAAATTAGTCAATACGAATTATTAAATAAAATAATAAAGTTTTAAATGTCTCTTTATGGTTAATTCTAAATAAAATTTTAAGTACAAAAAAATAGTTCAAAAATTGTAAATATTAAAGAAATTTAGTAAGTCAATTATTAAATAAAGTCAGAAAGTTTAAAATTTTATTGATAATAGCAAATTTTATATCTTTTTATGGTCATTTTAAATTTCAAAAGTCAAGACAAAATGATCAAGTGGAAAAATTTGAAATACACTTTTTAAATAAAATAATTAATTTGAAATTTCAAAAACCAAAAAAATCTAGTTGAAAAATCTTATTAATTTATAAAGTAATAAAATTGTAAATATAAATTATTGATAATTTTAAGTTAAAACTACTAATAAATCAAGTTAAAATGTGGTTATTCAATTGTTAATTATTAAAAAGTGAAAATATAAATAATAATTATTATAGTGGAGAGATATTAATAAATATTTGAGTAAACGATTTGCAGGGTTTGTTGTATTTAATTTGTAATCGAGTTGGAAATGTAAATGTAAATTCTCGATAATTGCAGACGTCGTGTGTATGTGTGTTCCTTGGGTTTGGTCCCAAGTTGAAACACGCAAGAGTTAAAAGTTGCAACTGCTGAATGAGCGCGTAAACTGCTCACTACTACGAAACCTATTCACCACATCAAAAACGTAAATCTATTACTACAAAAAAAAACGTACATGAATGAACAACAAACAAACAAAGTAGAAATAATTTGTTTCTATACGTTGCGATTGTTTATTGTTAATGTTACGCTTCGTAATTGGGGGGTGGAGAATTTGGCGGGTTTTTCGAAGTGTGCGTGCGGTCCTTCCTCGCCTCCAAACGTACTAATTCGTGTTGTTGGTTAGGAACTGATTTTTGCTCGGTGTTGTTTATAAAACGTGTGTAAATTGTTGTTGTTGTTGCAATTACCTTTCGGGTGAAGAAGCAGCCCTTGCCATTTTTATCGCACATTAACCGAGCCGCACTTGAACCGCCGACTCGAAACCCCGTCTCGTGTCGGCCACCCTTGCTATCGATTTTCCCGCTCCGACGTCACACCGCACACTCTTCGTGGGGGTGCGCTGGCGTCGCGACGCCGCAATTCCACGCGCGTCGATTGGCCGAAACGGCGCGCGCCAAAAACCCCTTTCACCCTCCCGACAATGCTTTCCGCGCCGCCCCCCGCACGCAGCCGACTACGCAACTGTGTAAATTCATCCCCCCCGGCACGGATACGCGGACATTTTTTCCCATGAAGAAAACCCACCCAAAAGGAAAGACTTTTCCAAACTCCTTCTATCTCTCATAGATGCCAAAGATGTAACAGAAAAAAAATGGGGAGCGGCCGTAATATCTCAGCAGCAGCATCATCATCAGTAGTAGTAATAGTAGTAGTAGTTCTGTAGTACTAGTAGTAATTAGTATTACTTTGTGCGCATGCTCGACGGAACCCGGCCAACCCGGATCCACGATCTCCTCGTAGTAGTATTTTTTTTTAATGATTTGTAAATGCGGTTCAATGGGGGTTGCATATACCACCGACCTCGGCCCTGCGGGGGCGGCCGCCCTTCAACCCTTAAA
>NW_017096969.1:4152-13544 GCF_001412225.1 Nicrophorus vespilloides
ATTGACAGCGGGAAAAATTACAAGCGTAACAGAAATAATTACGTAATTAGCGAAGAACCCAACAGACCTTTACGTCAGGTAGCGGCAGCAGAAACGCAACTGACGCCCGTCGGAATTAATTTATTCCCTCTTTTTATTTTTTATTATTATTTTTTTTATTTGCGCTTCGCTTTGCACTTTAAATGCAAATGCAAACTTTCATTCATAACGTTTTTTTTTTATTTATTATTTTTGAATGAAACGCGCGTACACGGAAAGCCATCAATTTTATTTTTGTTTGTTTGAATGTTGATCAAGAAATTACCGCAATATTTATGTATCAATTAAAAGGCAATTACTTGTCAAGAATAACCATATACTTTCTCTTATTCATAATGTTTACTAAATATTACTAGTTTACTAACGCTCTTAAATTGGCAGGTATTGTAAAAGTCAAATAAATTATCTTGTTCATAATTATTGACAAAATTTGACAGTTGTCACCGAACTGTCGAATCTTTAATAAAATGACAGTTACCAAGGTTATAATATTTCACAAAACACAATAAATAAAGCAGGAGATAGTAATAATTTGTATACAGTTAACAAATGTCTATAATGCCAATATAGTCGTCTTACTAGTGGTTATATGTAGTTGAAGATATATAATAGTAATGTTCAAAGTAGGAATAGAGTTGTCCATAGGTGTTCATAATACATATACTGCAATACCGCTCATAGTACGGGTTGCTGTTTGAAACCGTACTATTCGAGGACTATAAAACTGATCCTTTTTGTAAATCCAGACTCATCAAAACCGCACTAGTGAGGTATTACAATAATATTAAGTTACAGTAGTAATTCTATTTGTTATTATAGATGACGCTGCTATGATTTATCTACTATTTACTATAAGATCCAAACAAAAGCGTTTCCATTATTACATTCAAAGCGACCAATGATGAAAATTGAATATTGCGTTTTCCACCCGTCGATCTCATATTTGATTAAACACACATCAACATTCGTTTGAACAGTTGGACCCTTCTCGTTTCAATACACCGAATTTTGATCTGAGCAGGGGGGTTGTTCTGCTACTGCTGCCATGGTGTTACCACGGAGACAGATCACCGGAACGTTTGTGTCTGGTATCGGGGCAGGTTTTAATACTAATATATCCTTTACATTATTACCGTCTAGACGAGTTCAAATTGGATGTAGTAGTCCAAGCAGAATGCGTTTTCCCCACTCACAATCATTAAATACTCACATCAATAAGTATAACTAATTTTATTGCTAAAGCGACATCTATTAACAATCGATGAACTAAATATTACAACATATACAAATACGAGATTAGGTATGTATTAAAAAGTAGATTAAGTTAAATAAATAGTTAGTTTAAAGATATTATTATTAAAAAAAATGTTGAAATTTCGTTAAGTTTGAATTTTTTATCTTCAAGTATAATTAAAACTTAATAGACTTTTTTTTCTTTAAATTTTTATATTTTCTAGTAACGTAAGTGTGGAAATGTTTATTGCGAATGCGGATTCTTAATGCATGCAAATTCTCGTTTATCCGAAACTTATCTAGGATAATAGAGCCTTCACCTCTTAATCCTTAAACATTAAGGCCGGCAAACCGTAAAGTATTAAACGTGCGCTCCAATGCGAGCAAGTTATTCTCCTCTTGGTAGCGAGTCTCGTCCTACATTGTTGATAAACATGGCACACCGTATATTTTAAGGACCCATCCACCCCTTCTCTCCAAAAACAAGTGTACACCTGCGTTAGCTGCTTACAAAATTAAGCAACCCAAGGTAGAAATTAACCCCCGGCGACAAACTACTTCTAAATAATTAGCATCCACCCGTTCAACAGTAAATCCCAAAGAGTGGACGAAAAGGCGTAAAGAAACAGAGATGCAGCAGCATCACCAGCAGTAATTAACCATCTCCATCCACTTCTTGTTTATTTTTATATATTTTTTTTTCATTACTTCTGCTGTTTTCTTTGTTTTTCTTTTCTTTTTTAGTTCACTGTGTACACACTTCATGCACAATGTTTGCTGCGACGAGGGTTGATGAATGTTTTTGCCTGTCCCACATGGAAAATTAAAATGCTTTTAGAGGCTGTCCATTTGCAGCGGAAAAGCGTTTTATAATTAATACCTTCGTTCCTTGTTGCAATTTAATAAAAAAAAAAGTATGGAAACGAAAACAAAACGAGAAAACGCATTAACGGAAAACACAAACGAATGATTTTAATGAAAAGTAATGAACGAACAATGCGCAATAACAAAGTACAAAAAACGTATATAATAAAATGTTTGTGCAACAGAATAATTAAACGAGAAATATTTTATTCTGTATTCCGTGTATCATGTAACTTCAATTAGGGAAGTCGATGGGTTTTTGCATGCCTCTATTATTGATAAAAAAATATTGAACAAAGTGGAAAGAAATTATTGAAATTCTGAAACTATTAAAACTAATTAAAAAACAAATATTTCAAATATTAAACATGTTTGGTTCAGAAATTAGTTTAGGTTAATAATTAGTTTATGGGATAGATTAGAACTTAGTTTAGATGTTACGTTAATGTTTGGTTTAGAAAATAGATTAGGTGAATTGTTATTTGAAAGGTAAGATTAAAGATTATAGGATATGTTAGGTTAGTTTACGTTTAAATAGGTTAGATTAGTGGTTAAGTTAAAATATATGGTTATGTTAATAATATCAATTTTAAATTGACAGGTTTGACAGTTTCATATAGTACGTCAGTTAAGTTTTTATATAATGCAATTTTATTGACATTGACAGGTTTTTGACAATTAAAATATAATTTCAAGTAAATATTTATGAAAAACAGTTAATTAAAATTACTGAATTCAATGAATTCTAAGAATTTAAGTAATTTGTGTTTGCATTGACAATCTAACTTAGACAGTTTTTTTATACATTTATGTGCACAAGGAGGTAAGGTTACGTAACATAATTTGACATTGACAGACTTTTCACAGTTAAGTGGATATGATAGAAATGTTTATTTTTATAATTGCAAGTAAATATTTATGAAAAATAGTTAATTAAAATTACTGAATTCAATGAATTCTAAGAATTTAAGTAATTTGTATTTGCATTGTCAATCTAACTTTGACAGTTTTTTTACATTTATGTGCACAAGGAGGTAAGGTTACGTAACATAATTTGACATTGACAGATTTTTGACAGTTAGGATATGAAAGAAATGTTTATTTTTATAATTTCAAGTAAATATTTATGAAAAATAGTTAATTAACATTACTGAATTCAATGAATTCTAAGAATTTAAATAATTTGTGTTTGCATTGTCAATCTAACTTTGACAGTTTTTTTTACATTTATGTGCACAAAGACGTAAGGTTTGGTAACATAATTTGACATTGATTTTTGACAGTTTAGTGGATATGATTGAAATGTTTATATAAAAAGAAAAGAATAGACCACAAGAATGTGAAGTTATTTCGATTGTGGGTTTGCTGTGAAAGCATTCTTTTGACAGGAAGTCAAGAGCAATTAAATTATCAATATGAAATTAGATTGAGATTCCGGGGGCGATGCTTCTGTAGGAGACAATTGAAAGCAGACAACAAAAGGTCGAATTGAATCGGGCGAGTGCGAATGGAGCGCGAACAATTTAATAGTCGCCCTCTCGAGGACGGTTCGTGAGATGTGCGAAACTCGCGCGCGCGAAATTCAAAATTGACTTCTGTCAATTGAAAAAAACAAAACAAATATTGAAACAAAAGGATGAAAGGACATGCCGACATTGCATAAGAATTAAAGGACATTCGTAATAACGCACAGAACATTGAGCGCAAATGAAATACGTTGACAAACGAAACAATAGCAAAACTGTGGCATGCGGTTTGCGCACGAAAGAACTGAAGCATATGGGGTGGGTTGGGGAAAATTGAAAGAAGAAAAAATAATGGAGAGTCGACGATTTCTTTGCTACCGCGTTTTATCGTGGCATTAATCTTTTTCAGGGGCACGTAACGTGCATTAGGCGTGCAATTTTTTTTTTGTATTAGCGTACTTTTTTTGCATCCCTTTCATTCAGTGCTTTTCTCGTTGAAACTGCGAATAAACAAATTGGAACACTTTCAAAGTCAAGAGTAAATCGAAAAGTAAACATACTAAAATTATTCTTTTTGAACTTCTTCGGTTAGAGAGTTAGGTGAGCTTAGAGGTTAGCTTATATGTTAGCATAGCATATGTTAGCATTACAGGTTAGTACAGAGGTTAGTATAGAGATATGCTGATAGTTTAACATAGAGGTTAGGTTAGATATTTACTTAGAGGTTAGGTTAGGGCTTAGATAGGATATTAGCTTAGTTGATAGGATAGATTGAAGATTACATAGAAGCTAATATCTAACCTTAAAGGTGAGCCTAGATGTTAGGTTAAAAGTTAGGTTAAAGGATAGATTAGTATTTCGCTTAGAGGTTAGCTTAGAGATTAACTTAGTGGTAAGTTTATAGGTTAGGTTAGAGTCAAGTTATAGGTTAGAGGCTAGCTTAGAGCTCAGTTTAAGATTAAATTAGAGGATTATGTATATTTGAAAAAAATATTTGCAAACACTTATTTCTTTATTATAATAAATCTTTCGAAAATACACCCACAACTATTTTTTTTTGATTGCATAATATTAGTGATTTAGTTATTACAATTAACACAATACAATTTTGTAATAATGAAGTGATCAGTAAATATATTTGAAAATAATAATAATTATAAGACACTTTTGGTTACATTTTAATGAGGCAAATGTAATTGTTTGTATTCCAATTAATTTGCAGAAACTCAGCAGTTTCGCCTCGTTATTTATTTTTTTTTCTCTCCTCCCTCTCCCACGACGTTAATAATTCCAATTTCATTAAAAAAAAACAACTTTGCACAAACGTTCACCGTTTGAACTCGATTAAAAAGAAGAGTAAAAAATATATATATATGTAAAACGCGTGCATATTTAATATTTAATTTAACTTACGTACTTCGTACACACATAAAGGTTTCAGAATGTAACACTTATTTTTCTCTCAGGAAATTATGAAATACATTTTATGTTTCATGCTATTCAAATATAAATAATTAGAAATCTAATTAGAATTTAACATAATTATTAGGTTTTTAAGTAACATTGATTAATTTATAATCAATAATTATCAGGTTTAAAATATTTTTCATAATTTTTCAAGAACATTGTTAAATTTTACCGATTAACAGAAAAATAGTCATAATCATCTTATAATAATTATTAACAATCAAAATATGACGATTTTTCCTGTTATGAATTAACTTTTTATATATTTGAAATCTATATGTTGTTACGCATCTTTTAATATAAAAATAATCACGTAATAATAATTATTAACAAATATGCGATAATGTATGAAAATCTGTAAATCTTTTAACATACATTTTAAGATTTCATAAGAAGCGCTCTTTTGTTGTGTATCTTTTCATATAATAATGATCACGTAATAATAATTAATAACCAATATACGAGGAATTGTTCTTTTCATAACCTAACAAAATATTTTTCTAAATTTTATCAATTAAGTAAAAAATTGTAAATCTTTTGAAATATATTAAAATTACTTTGTTGCGCTTTGATCTTTTGATGTAAAAATGATCACGTAACAATAATTAATGACCAAGATATAGCGATTTTTCTTGTTTGTACCAAACAAAATATTTTTCGAAATTTTACCAATTAACTAAAAAACTGTAAATATTTTGATATATATATTAAGATTACATAAGATGCGGTCTTTTTTGTGCAGCTTTTCATATAATAATGATCACGTAATAATAATTAATAACCAATATATTAGGAATTGTTCTTTTCATAACCAAACAAAATATTTTTTTAAATTTTACCAATTAACTAAAAAACTGTAAATATTTTGATATATATTAAGATTACATAAGATGTGGTCTTTTGTTGTTCAGCTTTTCATATAATAATGATCACTTAATAATAATTATTAACCAATATACGAGGAATTGTTCTTTTCATAACCTAACAAAATATTTTTCTAAATTTTATCAATTAAGTAAAAAATTGTAAATCTTTTGAAATATATTAAAATTACTTTGTTGCGCATTTTTTGATGTAAAAATGATCACGTAACAATAATTAATGACCAAGATATAGCGATTTTTCTTGTTTTATACCAAACTAAACATTTTTATAAAAATTCTAAAATTGTAAATCTTTCTATATATTTTAAGATTACATAAGAAGCGCTCTTTTGTTACACATCTTTTGATATAACAATGATCATACAATGATAATTAATATTCAAAATATAACGATTTTTCCTCTTTTTATACTAAACTGAAGATATTTTATTTTTTCCAATTAACTAAGAAATCGTAATTATTTGCCAATATTTTATTGTGCATCTTTTGTTATATCAATTGTTACGTAATAATAATTAATAACAATGTTTAGTGGCCTTGCTAAATTATAGATGTCGCAATATTAAATATTAATAAATTTGTCATTTATTGGAATAGCAGCTGGGAAATGTAGAGGAATAATCAGGATTCCAGCATCAGTGAGTTTTAATGAATGTTGGGCGAAACTCTGCGTCCATATAAAATGGGAAAACAATGGTGGCCGAAATAAAAAAAAAAGAAGAAAAAGAAGAGAAATGAGGGATTGCATTCATTGCGTTGGCAGAACTCTCCGAGCATTTGATCCGTATATAATAATCCGAAATAGCGGTCGGTCGGACGGATGCATGCATGCATGATGCATTCCGCACTTTATTCATTTCCCATTTAGATGTAAAGCTCATTTGGTCGATGATGCAAGGCAGCAGATGCCAACAATGTAGGTCGCATCTAATTCCGAGCAAGGCCTCCTCTATGTATTGAAGCAGATTGCAGTAATCGCGAACGTTGTTGTTGTTCCTGCTGTTACTGCTACTATATTCCTGTTTCAATTGCCGAATACCATTCGATGTTTCCGTCGGCATCAAGAATTCCCACAATTCGCACTCGATTCCATTCCACTTCTATCGAAACTGACCGTTCGCGTATTAAACAATAACCGTAAATGCGAATTAATGCATTCCTCGCGTCAATCTTCGGGGATGTTTCGAGCTCCGCGTCATTTTACAGTTTTTTTGTTTTAGTAATCTTTTTTCTTTCTCAAGTAATGTCACTTTTGTGGCGGAAAGCTTTTAGCGGCGAGCCTCGTCCTTAAACCTGAACTTTTTCACACTTTCCCAAGAAAGGAACGGAAACGAGAAATGAGCGAGGCTGGGGCATCAATCAGCACTAATGATTAGCAAAGCAACTGTTTTTCTTTTTCCCTTTTTGTCTCTCTTCTCTATTCTTCAGAACCATTACTTACTGCACTCATTAAGGCTTCATTCAATTAAACGAAAAAGTAGCAATAACAAGTGTCCTTTGTAATTACGACAATGAAATTTCACAACTTGGCTACTTTTAGGAGTCTGTAAAATCTAACTTTTCTTTTAAAGAATGTCATAATAATTTCCATGTTTAATTATAGATGAGACAACGATCAATCTTTAATTTGATCAATCACTCACACTTTATTCAGTTAGACTAGTGTCCTTTGCAATAAAGACAAGATATAAAGTTTCTTTTCATGAATGTCATAATAGTTCTCATGTTATTTTATAGATGATATATTCTTAATTTTATCAATTAGAACTAGTGTAGTTTAAGGACAAGATAAAAAGTTTTTTTCACAGAGAATTCCACAATGTGGCAACATTATTTTCAAGAGTCTGTAAAACTTAACCATTCTCTTAATGTAAGTCATAATAGTTTCTAGGTTATATTATAGATGACGCAATTATGAATCTGCAATTTTATTAATCGTTAAGACTTTATACAATTAGAGAATTTAGTATTAAAAAGTGTCCTTTACAATAAGGACAAGGAAAAATGTTTCATTCATATCAAATTTCACATTTTGGTAACTTTATTTCCTGGAAAACCTAACTTTTCTTTGAAATAATGAAATAGTAGTATCCATGAATTGTGTCATGGAAACGTTATTTTCAGTATTTTTGAAAACCTAACCTTTTCTTTTAAACAATGTCATAAAAGATTCCTTACTAGGAGTATAGATGGCGTTATTTTAAGGTGATTTCAAATTCAATTAAAAATCATAATAATGACTAGTATTAATTATAAAAACGAATAAAAACATTATTTTTAAAAGACTATACTAATGGAATCATTTGTAAATGAGTATTTCTAACAAGTATTTCAGTGTTAAAGTATTGTATAAGGAAAAAAAAGTAAGATGAATAAACATAAATATTTCAGTACGCTATGAAATCCACTTACGTCCGATGGCTTTTGGGTATTTCCACTTACCATGAAGATACTAAAACTGGAAACTTGGGAGATATAAAATGTATGTGGGGAAAAGAAGATAAGTATTTGCAATTGATATATTTTTTGTACCAAGAAATAAAAGTGCTTTCCAAATTTGTATTAATTTAAAATGTGTAGAAATTAGCATAACAAAATTGGTTTATATAAGTAAAAATGTATGATTTATCGAGTGTTTTCAACTCTACTCCGCAATTAGTGAGTGTACAGCGAATGAGGACATTCGGGTAATCTAATATAGTCATCGAATGCACATGTTTCCTAATATTTCAATATTTGAATACAGATTTACATTGGCTAACTTCATCAAGACTAGTGGACGAAACCGCAGTTCGTGTAAACTTACCAACTCAAACTACATCTAATAGAATCACGAATACAATTATTTTACTTTATCAATGTTTATTTGGGAAAATTAATTAATGTATTACATATGTATAATTGATTATCAATAAATTAAACAAAAAGAGTGCATTTGACATTTTGATAGCTTATTGCAGGAAAACTGTAAAAACTACAAATCTAGCAATAAGTTCATTAGAAAAGCCAAAGTTTTATTATTAATGTACATGGTTGGTTATATAATCAGTTTTATTGTTTGTTGATTAATTAAATAAAACTTGAAAACTTTGCATTTTCAACTTTGATATCTCATTACATGATACTAGTAATCACTATACAATATAATGGTATTAGGATCATTGGAAAGATCAGAGTTTTACCTTTAATTTGAGTATTATATTACATAATCAACATTCATGGTTGTTTCATGGTAATTTAATAAAATATGAAGACAGTACAATTTCAACTTTGACATCTTATTACGAGGGAAGGGTAAGACCACAAATTTCCAAGTAGGCTCAATGGAAAAGCCACAATTTAATTAAATTAAAGATCCTCGAAAATGCGTTCGTTCCTTGGGACGATACTGAAATAAAGCACGCATCACGTGCACATCTATATTTACAAACATTTTAAT
>NW_017096970.1:0-17819 GCF_001412225.1 Nicrophorus vespilloides
TTTTTTTTTCATTTTCTACAGCTCATAGCAGGCGACTCGATGACAGCACGAAGATGTATGTACGCTTGTTGGAAAGACAAAATATTTAGCTTTCATACGAGTGGTCGATGATGTAACTATCTTAAGGATTTCTCGAGAAAATCACGAAAAACTGTAAAAACTGAATAAAAAACAAGAAAAAAATGTTCTTCAGCTTATAACAAGCGACTCGATATAACTACAAAGATGTATGTAGGCGCGTTGGAAAGGTGAGATCTTCAGCTTTCATACGCGTGGTCGATGTTGTAATTACCTTCATGGGTTGTCGAGAAATTCACGAATAACCGATAACACTGAAAAAAAAACGAGAAAACCGTCATTTCTCTGTTACGTATAAAACATTAAGTATGTGTTTTTTTTTTCAATTTCTACAGCTTATAGCAGGCGACTCGATGACACTACGAAGATGTATGTAGGCTTGTTGGAAAGACAAAATATTCAGCTTTCATACGAGTGGTCGATGATGTAACTATCTTAAGGATTTGTCGAGAAAATCACGAAAAACTGTAAAAACTGAATAAAAGACGAGAAAAAAATGTTCTTCAGCTTATAACAAGCGACTCGATATAACTACAAAGATGTATGTAGGCGCGTTGGAAAGGTGAGATCTTCAGCTTTCATACGCGTGGTCGATGTTGTAATTACCTTCATGGGTTGTCGAGAAATTCACGAAAAACCGATAACACTGAAAAAAAACGAGAAAACCGTCGTATCTCTGTTACGTATAAAACGATAAGTATGTGCTTTTTTTTCATTTTCTACAGCTCATAGCAGGCGACTAGATGACAGCACGAAGATGTATGTAGGCTTGTTGGAAAGACAAAATATTCAGCTTTCATAGGAGTGATCGATGATGTAACTATCTTAAGGATTTGTCGAGAAAATCACGAAAAACTGTAAAAACTGAATAAAAAACAAGAAAAAAATGTTCTTCAGCTTATAACAAGCGACTCGATATAACTACAAAGATGTATGTAGGCGCGTTGGAAAGGTGAGATCTTCAGCTTTCATACGAGTGGTCGATGATGAAATTACCTTTAGGGGTTGTCGAGAAATTCACGAAAAACTCTGAAAAACACAGCAAAAGACATTCCTCAAAATGTACCCTATTTTTCAGAATGAATTTTCAGGCGTATGTAAAATGTTTTTATCTCTAATTGAAATTAACTTTTCATTAGTTTAGACGAAGCTTATTTTCACATGTGAAATGGAAAGTGTATGAGGGTGAAATGAGGACAAACAAATAATTGTGTAAAATTGTTCAAATTGTACGCAGATGCATTATTCCAATTGGATTCGGTTGTTTGTCTGGTCGACATCAAAATCCGCATGCATATTAAACCGTTCGGGTTCAATCAAAACAGCCCCATACGTGCATGGCCAACTCATCTTTTTTTTTTTTATTTCATTCATTCAAAACCCCCAAAACAAATCCCGCCTCGATGGACGAGACCACTAAAATTTTCACTACTCCACCCTTTTCACATGCACACACACGAACACGCAGAAACCTCGAAAATCGAATACATCAATTATTCAAAAATCCACACCAGAAATTTGTGTTGTATTTGTCCCACGAACATTTCGGGATGATGGTGATGATAATTCGTTTGCGCAGAGCAAACATTGAATATCAATCACGCACGTGCACGTTTCGATACAAATTCCACTTTTTTTTTTTCATCACTTCAATCTCTCGTGCATACGCATTTCTTCGTATAATATTTCGAGATGAATTCGCCCTAATCGACGCGAAGAGAAAAGGATCGAAAAGAATCCGGATCGAATACTGAGTTGCATACGAAATACGTAGAAAATTGGAGCGTCGAAACCTGGAGCGAATTTGCGATTTCCAGATGGGCGGAAAATTGCGATTTCTCTCCATTCAAACGAACGAAAAAAAAAGAGGACAGAATTGGACACTTTCATCATTTTTTTTCGCCACCCCCTAATTTCCTCAACAAAACCGTTTCGACCTTGCCAGGATTTCCATGAGAATGAAATTAGATCGGTTTCGAAATACGAGCAAAAAAATAAAATTGAATAAGTTTCTTACATTTACTTTTATTTTCACACCCATGGATTTCCCATTTATCTGCACACCGTTATTAGCGCGTTGCATAATTTTGCTTTTGCTAAAATAGAAACT
Organism: Nicrophorus vespilloides; assembly: GCF_001412225.1. NCBI lineage: Eukaryota > Metazoa > Arthropoda > Insecta > Coleoptera > Silphidae > Nicrophorus > Nicrophorus vespilloides. The sequence goes on from NW_017096970.1 coordinate 2,189, forward strand.
GTTACAAGGACAAATGGTTTACGCACATGAAACTTTGTTATTTTTGAGAAGTTATTAAAAAAAAATATATGTGATATTCCTTTGAAAATCCAACGCAATAATTTTTGAGAAGTTTTTGAATTAATTTGTTCATAAATGATTGAAAAAATCTCATTTCTAAGTAGGTTTTATTCAATGTTTTAATAGAGAAAAAAAATTGCAGGTTGTAAAGAGAAACGTGACTTGGTTACGGTTTTTACTAATACTTAAACGTGCAGCACAATGCAAAGTAATAGTTAGTAATTTTATTACTTTACCATGAAACGTGGTGAAGCACAAAAGAAGAATCTGATTCATAACAAAAAATATGTGTTTATATTTTTCTTTTTGCTTTATTTGTAAACAGTTTACTGACTCATTTTGAATACTAATTTACTTAATTTATTCTATAAAAGCGTTATATAATACGAAAGATCAAACATTCTTTAGTTTGAATGGAAAAAAAATAATTGAAAACTTGAAAAATTGTTGCATTTTTATTAACAATTTTAATAAGCATTTTTTTTATTTTATAAATAAAGGTGAGAATTCAATGAAATCAAGAAGGAATTAATTAATTACAAATTAAATTTGTTCAAATTAGATGAATTAACTAAAATTTTAAACTTTTTTTGGATTTTGTGTGGAAAGTAACAATTTAAAGAAATTTTTTTGAAATAATTGTGAACTTTTTTTTATTACATCTTAAAATTAACACTTATGTAATAATAAATTAAGTTTAGAATTCAATGAAATGAAGGTACAAGAAACTAATTAAAATTTGTAGATAATTTGTACACAAAAAACTACAATTTCACAAATATTATTTACATAATTATTTAAATTTGTTATAAACTTGATTACAAAAGTCCCTCACAACGACCTCAATTATGCAACAATGCGATACATATTTTTATACAAATAATAATTGATATTTTTTGTGTATGTGTGAATTTGTATGTGTTTATTTACCATAAAAAAATGTATGAAATGAATTATATTTTTTGGCAGGAAGTAGGTTATAAATACACTTGTAACACTTGTTAAAATAGCTTTTGCAGAGTAATGTAGTTCATGGGAATAAATGCATCGAGTGTGCACAATAATGCTACAAAACCCATTGAACTTTCTGCGGTTTTATTTAATGTGTCGTGGAAATGACTAATTCGATTTGCGGCATTCCTACGGTCTTTACAAACCAGAACGACTCAGTGGAATTTTAAAAAAGAAAAAAATGTATATAATACAATAACAATTTGTCATTCAATGAATGAAACATAGTTTATGAAGTAATAATAAAAAATACGTCATACACGTATAAAAGTCTGTTTAAAAAATTAAGAAAAATCTGTCTAAAATCAATAATAAATAAAAATTATAACAATTTGCTTCTCAATTCATTGAAGAAATTTAGACATAGAAGGCTGTGTAATATTACTATTAAAATGAATGACGTTTCGATGACAGTTGAAATGTCATTGCTATGACAGTAATGTGACGTTTATTAAGTTATGCAATGTGATTGATTGGAGAACGCTCATCTTCGTAGGAGATTTATAAAGAAATAATCAATTTTAATCATTGTGAAAAAGATAATTTGCATAACAATTGGTTAATCTTGTAATTTGAAAATGTATTTGCAGATAAATAAAATACTGAAGAAAATGAGACATGGAAAGTTGTGTAAAATGACGTTTCCATGACAGTTGAAATGTCATCGCTGTGACAGTAATGTGACGTTTATTAAGTTATGCAGTGTGATTTTATAAAGAAATAATCAATTTTAATCCTTGTGCTAAAAGTAATTTGCATATTAATTGGTAAATATTGTAATTTGAAAATTTATTTACAGATAAACAAAATAATGAAGCAAATGAGACGTAGACAGCTGTGTAAAATTACTAATAAAATGAATGACGTTTCCATGACAATTGAAATGTCATTGCTGTGACAGTTATGTGACGTTTATTAGGTTATGCAATGTGATTGATTCTCCAATCACTCTTCTTGGTAGGAGATTTATAAAAAAATAATCAATTTTAATCCTTGTGCTAAAAGTAATTTGCATAATAATTGATAAATCTTTTAGTTACAAAACTTATTTACATATAAATAAAATATTGAAGCAAATAAGACTTAGAAAGCTGTATAAAATGACTAATAAAATGAATGACGTTTCCATGACAGTTGGAATGTCATCGCTGTGACAGTAATGTGACGTTTATTAGGTTATGCAATGTGATTGATTGGAAAACGCTCATCTTCGTAGGAGATTTATAAAGAAATAATCAATTTTAATCTTTCTATTAAAGGTAATTTGCATATTAATTGGTTAATCTTGTAATTTGAAAACTTATTTACAGATAAACAAAATAAAATAGTGAAGAAAATGAGACGTAGAAAGCTGTGTAAAATTACTAATAAAATGAATGACGTTTCTATGACAATTGAAATGTCATCGCTGTGACAGTTATGTGACGTTTATTAGGTTATGCAATGTGATTGATTGGAAAACGCTCATCTTCGTAGGAGTTTTATAAAGAAATAATCAATTTTAATCCTTGTGTTAAAGGTAATTTGCATATTAATTGATAAATCTTGTAGTTACAAAACTTATTTACAGATAAATAAAATATTGATGCAAATAAGACGTAGAAATTTGTGTAAAATTACTAATAAAATGAATGACGTTTCCATGACAATTGAAATGTCATCACTGTGACAGTAATGTGACGTTTATTAGGTTATGCAATGTGATTGATTGGCGCTCATCTTCGCAGGAGATTTATAAAGAAATAATCAATTTTAATCCTTGTGCTAAAGGTAATTTGCATATTAATTGGTAAATATTGTAATTTGAAAACTTATTTGCAGATAAATAAAATAGTGAAGAAAATGAAACATGAAAAGTTGTGCAAAATGACGTTTCCATGACAGTTGAAATGTTATCGCTGTGACAGTAATGTGACGTTTATTAGGTTATGCAGTGTGATTGGAAACGCTCATCTTCGTAGGAGATTTATAAAGAAATAATCAATTTTAATCTTTGTGTAAAGATAATTTGCATATTAATTGGTAAATCCTGTGCGGAGAGAGGAAAAAAAGAAGCAATTTATTTTTTAATTGAAAATAAATTTTGCGTCGTTTAATTTTTCTATTATAGAAGAGAATTGATGGTGCCGAAGAGATGGGAGAGGAAAAAGGTAATTATATAATAAAAAAAAAAAGAAGAAGAAATGAAAGAGAGTAATCGATTTTTGTTGTTGTTATTTGCATGCGTTATTTTTGGTTTTTAGATGACTTTTTCCCCATTGGAAATGAAAAATTGTTATGCAGAACAAAAAAGGAAATGTAAGTGGACGAGGACGTAAATTAGGGTTGGCCGCGCCGCGGGTCCTAATGAAATTACGAGAAAAATAAAGCCCTTTTTATCTGGGCTTCCGGCTGCAGGATGATACAAAAAAAAAGGATAAGGGCGCTCCATATTTCGCGCCGTTATCAAGGTCGTTATCGGAATTGCGCCCTGCAGGCTTTTTGCGGGAATTAGCGAATTAGCCAATTACAACAATATCGTCGCTGCTGCTGCATAATCTGCGGCTATATATATAACACTTTCGAGCGTGTGACGGAGAGAGAGATGGAGATGGAGAGAGAAAGCGGGGAATAACAGAAATAAAAAAAATTGTAAAGGAGAGGTCGAAGAGATGGATGAAAGCGAAATTATGAGGCCGTGATGCAATTGACTTGTATGTTTTGAGTGCAAAACGCGCGCGCTTCTCTTTATTCGTCGTCGACGATACGAGACGAGCAGATACAACACATATGTATGTGTATAAATGTTTATCAGTCGCAACGAAACGGACAAACAGAATTCGTAGTGGAGAGAAGAGTTTTATCGGAAGGCCCAGAGGTCAGTTGGTTGGCAAGTCTTTGGTCTCATCGTCGCTACAGCAGCAGCAGCAGCTGATTCCCAGGAAACGCACGTGTTGTTTGTGTTGTCCTAGCAACCCATCAACAACAACCATTAAGATGAGGATGGTGGATATCAACACGACGTTGTCCATGACGATCCTCGTCGCTACATTGGGCACCGTCCATAACCAATCGGCAACGCCGAGTAAGTAGTGTATAGTTTATTCAAGTTTTCCGTCTTCTCTGATCCAAATAAACAACGTCCAAAGTTTTTTCGATAAGATATCGGTTATGTAAACATTTGTTTTCTAATTAGGATTCGCGACTCCGTGTACCACTCCCAACGGCGAAATCGCCCTGTGTTTGGAACTCTTTCAGTGTCCGCTCTTCGGTGGAAAAGCGGTGACTCCCGGACATCCCTTATACCGTTTCTACTCGAGTTCCTTCTGCGGACCATCCAGCGCCAAGTATCCGCGCGTCTGCTGCGGAAAATACGAACATTTTCTCAACGAAACAAGTAAATATTTTTTTTTTTACGAAATTCTCACTTTCTTAACACAATTCCTCACAAAATCATTTGACAATGATACAAAATACAGTTAAGATCAATATTTGTAAACGTATAGAGTAGTTAAGTATCATTTCTTGCTTTTACTTAAACAAATTCATAGAAAAATTTGAATTAAAATGTTCAAATTTTTCTATGAATTTGTTTAATAATAATTCTTCACAAAAGTTGACTCAGAATTCAAAATACAGTTAATATCAATATTTGTACACTTTTTTAGTATTATTCATAGCTTTTACACTTCACTCATTCGATTCCACAAATTTTCACCAACAAAAATTCATAGAAAAATCTTAAATTTTAATTCACAAATCTTCACAAATCTGTCAAAAACTACATTAATTTCATTATTTATACACTTTTGAAGTACTTACATCATTATTCTTTGCTTTTACACTTTACCAATTCAATTCCTTAAACTAAATACACAAATTCGTACAAAAACTTAAATTATAAATTACATTTCTTCAATTCTTCGTAAATGCTTTAACAAAAACTAAGTAACTTCAATATTGATAGTCTTTTGAAGTAGTTACATCATTATTCTAAGGTTATATACTTTGCTAATTGACATCCTCAAACTAAATACACAAATTTGAACTTAAATTTTAAACTTCATTTCTATAATTCTTCGCAAATGCATTCAAAAACTACATTAACTTCAATATTTATACACCTTTGAAGTATTTACATCATTATTCTTTGCTTTTACACTTTACCAATTCAATTCTTCAATCTGAATACACAAATTCGTACTAAAACTTTAATTTTAAACTACATTTCTATAATTCTTCGCAAATGCGTTCAAAAACTACATTAATTTCAATATTTATACACTTTTGAAGTACTTACATCATTTTTCTTTGCTTTTACACTTTACTAATTCAATTTATTAAACTGAATACACAAATTCGTACAAAAACTTACATTTTAAATAACATTTCTTCAATTCTTCGCAAATGCTTTAAAAAAAACTAAGTAACTTCAATATTTCTACACTTTTGAAGTATTTTCATCATTATTCCAAGCTTTTACACTTTTCTAATTGACATCCTCAAAGTAAATACACAAATTCGAACTTAAATTTTAAACTATATTTCTTTAATTCTTCGCAAAAGCATTCAAAAACTACATTAAATTCAATATCTATACAATTTTGAAGTAGTCACATCATTATTCTTTGCTTTTACACTTTACCAATTCAATTTCTTAAACTGAATACACAAATTCGTACAAAAACTTAAATTTTAAATTACATTTCTTCAATTCTTCGCAAATGCTTTAAAAAAAACAAGTAACTTCAATATTGATACACTTTTGAAGTAGTTAATACATTATTATAAGCTTTTACACTTTGCTAATTGAATTCCTCAAACTTAATGCACAAATTCGTACAAAAACTTAATTTTTTAATTACATTTCTTCAATTCTTCGCAAATGCTTTAAAAAAACTAAGTAACTTCAATATTTATACATTTTTCAAGTAGTTACATCATTATTCTAAGCTTATACACTTTACTAATTGACATCCTCAAACTAAATACACAAATTCGAACTTAAATTTTAAACTACATTTCTATAATTCTTTGCAAATGCATTCAAAAACTACATTAACTTCAATATTTATACACTTTTAAAGTATTTACATCATTATTATTTGCTTTAGCAATTCAATTCATCAAACTGAATACACAAATTCGTACAAAAACTTCAATTTTAAACTACATTTCTATAATTCTTCGCAAATGCGTTCAAAAACTACATTAACTTCAATATTTATACACTTTTGAAGTAGTTACATCATTATTCTTTGTTTTAACACTTTACCAATTCAATTCCTCAAACTGAATACACAAATTCGTACAAAAACTTAAATTTTAAATAACATTTCTTCAATTCTTCGCAAATGCTTTAAAAAAAACTAAGTAACTTCAATATTTATACACTTTTAAAGTATTTACATCATTATTATTTGCTTTTACACTTTACCAATTCAATTATCCAAACTGAATACACAAATTCGTACAAAAACTTAAATTTTAAACTACATTTCTTTAATATTTATACAATTTTAAAGTATTTACCAATTCAATTCCTCAAACTTAAATTTCACTTGACTGAAGCTCACAAATTCACTAAATAAACTATAAAATCAAACTCCAAAAGAAAAACATAAATATTTATGGAAACTTTAGGAGCAATTAAAGTCATAAAACATAATTAAAAAAATAAGTTTTTTCTTTAATTAGAAATAGAAAAACCTGATTTGAGAATTTTTAAGTAGACTGACTGCACCATAATTTTATGCTTTCTAATTAATGCTGCTTAATCTGTTCGCAGTCGTCTCATTAAGGTGGAATCACGATGTTTTGTTGACAATATCTAGAAACAAAATCTCATTAGACTAGAAATATCTTTGATGTTTATTTCATTGCAAAATTAACAGTGAAACTATTTGTTTTTCAACAATTTTGTATAAAGAATGAAAATTTCATTAGATTAAAAAGAAATGCAAATCGAATTATGGTCAAATAATGAACATTTTGTTGACTACTAACAAGATAGTTAATTTTAATTAGATTGGAATTTCTTCGAAGTTATTGCAAAATTTAAAAGTGAAAGACGTTTTTTTTTGCGTAGTAGTATTAATAACTTATTAACATTGGAAAATCCGAGGAATTTTCTTGGTAATATTAATAGTAGATTTAAATCGTGATGTTAATCGATTTGCTAAAGAATTACACAAGAATAAATAAACAAATTGGAAATAATTTTGCTAATGAAGATTTCCGTTATAAGTAAGTCTCTAAATAGAAATTTCTTGATCATATTATGTAGTTAATATAATATATTTGACGATAATAATCGTAAAAATTGTAATTTACAAAAATATACTATGAAATTTTCTAATAGGAAATCAAAAAAGTTCATTATTATCTTAAGAAAGGAATATACAGGAATTAATTATTTGAAAAGACATAGATATCACATAGATAAAGATTTCTTTGTAAAATGAGAATTTGGATTGCAAAAAAGTCAGTTTCATTGAATAATTTCAGGAAGGAAAGTTCAATAAATTTATATATGATAAAGGATGTTATTGGAAAGAACAGTATATCGAAAGAGATAATGAGATAATGTCCTTCCAAGAACTATATACTAAATATTATATAACATGATAAAGTTGACAAAGTTATCGAAGAAAGAAAATTGTAACAAATTTGATTTACTGCTGATTCCATTGACTTAATTATAAAGTAAATAGATCTAATAATAGTAAATCTTGAAGTCAATTACAGTTTTAGTAAACATTTTTCGAAAATTGTTATTGAATTAAGTGGAAAAATATGTAATTTCATATACATTTCAATGTTAAATGATTTTATTGAATTAATATCTATACAGGAAGGACGTTTCATTATTATGATTTTTCTTTACCATATAGATAATGAAATTATGTCCTTGAACAACAAAAATATGTATATATTAATATGTAATTTTTATGTTAATTTAATAACATTTTATTGTGCAATTATTTAGAAAAATTGCTTTTTCTTCATCATAATTTTGTTCATAATGAAGCTAATTGTATTAAGTATAAATGAAAAGTAATTTATTTTTGAAAGAAATGGGGTAAAATGTGATTTTAAAGTTTGGATCATTTCTACTCGAGATTAACAGAAATATTACTGAAATTTCATAGATTAGTGAAAACTACTTTTGAAATAGAGGTGATTTTGTAGATTTAATAATTTTCTTACCAAAAGATGGGGTAAAAATCTAATCTCAAAGTTTGCTAATTACTAATGAGATTTAACATAATATTAACTAGAATTTCGTAGATTGCTGAGAACGTTTTTCGCGAAATTACAGATGTAACAATTTGATTGCCAAAAGATGAGAGAAAAATGTAATTTTAAAATTTGGATCATTGCTAGTCAGAATTACAAAAACATATGGAAATTTCACGTTGATTAGTGAGAAAATCTTTTGAAAAGAAATGGGGTAAAATGTAATCTTAAAGTTTGGATCATTGCTACTCAAAATTAACAGAAAAATAATTGAAATTTCATAGATTATTGAAATTATTTAGAAAAATTGCTTTTTCTTCTTCATAATTTTGTTCATATTGAAGTTAATTGTATTAAGTATAAATGAAAAGTAATTTATATTGGAAAGAAATGGGGTAAAATGTGATCTTAAAGTTTGGATCATTTCTACTCGAAATTAACGGAAAAATAATTGAAATTTCTTAGATTAGTGAAATTATTTAGAAAAATTGCTTTTTCTTCATCATAATTTTGTTCATATTGTATTAAGCTAATTATATTAAGTATAAATGAAAAGTAATTTATTTTGGAAAGAAATGGGGTAAAATGTAATCTTAAAATTTGGATCATTGCTACTCAAAATTAACTGAAAAATAATTGAAATTTCATAGATTAGTGAAATTATTTAGAAAAATTGCTTTTTCTTCATCACAATTTTGTTCATATTGAAGCTAATTATATTAAGAATAAATGAAAAGTAATTTATTTGGGAAAGTAATGGGGTAAAATGTGATCTTAAAGTTTGGATCATTTCTACTCGAAATTAAGAGAAATATTACATAGATTAGTGAAAAGTACTTTTGGAATAGTGGTGATATTGTAGATTTAATAATTTATTTACCAAAAGATGGGGTAAAAATCTAATCTTATTAGTAATTAGCAAACTTATTAACTAGAATTTCGTAGATTGCTGAGAACGTTTGTTACAGATGTAACAATTTGATTGCCAAAAGATGGGGTAAAAATGTAATTTTAAAATTTGGATCATTGCTAGTCAGAATTACAAAAACATATGGAAATTTCACGTTGATTAGTGAGAAAATCTTTTGAAAATTTGGATCATTGCTACTCAAAATTAACAGAAAAATAATTGAAATTTCATAGATTAGTGAAATTATTTAGAAAACTTGCTTTTTCTTCATCACAATTTTGTTCATATTGTATTAAGCTAATTATATTAAGTATAAATGAAAAGTAATTTATTTTGGAAATAAATGGGGTAAAATGTGATCTTAAAGTTTGGATTATTTCTACTCGAAATTAACAGAAATATAGTTGAAATTTCATAGATTAGTGAAATTATTTAGAAAAATTGCTTTTTCTTCATCATAATTTTGTTCATATTGTATTAAGCTAATTGTATTAAGTATAAATGAAAAGTAATTTATTTTGGAAAGTAATGGGGTAAAATGTAATCTTAAAGTTTGGATCATTGCTACACAAAATTAACAGAAAAATAATTGAAATTTCATAGATTAGTGAAATTATTTAGAAAAATTGCTTTTTCTTCATCATAATTTTGTTCATATTGAAGCTAATTGTATTAAGTATAAATGAAAAGTAATTTATTTTGGAAAGTAATGAGGTAAAATGTAATCTTAAAGTTTGGATCATTGCTACTCAAAATTAACAGAAAAATAATTGAAATTTCTTAGATTAGTGAAATTATTGAGAAAAATTGCTTTTTCTTCATCACAATTTTGTTCATATTGTATTAAGCTAATTATATTAAGTATAAATGAAAAGTAATTTATTTTGGAAATAAATGGGGTAAAATGTGATCTTAAAGTTTGGATCATTTCTACTCAAAATTAACTGAAAAATAATTGAAATTTCATAGATTAGTGAAATTATTTAGAAAAATTGCTTTTTCTTCATCATAATTTTGTTCATATTGAAGTAATTTATTTTGGAATGAAATGGGGTAAAATGTGATCTTAAAGTTTGGATCATTTCTACTCAAAATTAACATAAATATAATTGAAATTTCATAGATTAGTGAAAAGTACTTTTGAAATAGAGGTGATATTGTAGATTTAATAATTTACTTACCAAAAGATGGGGTAAAAATGTAATTTTAAAATACAAAAACATATGGAAATTTCAAATTGATTAGTGAAAAAATATTTTGAAAAGAAATGGGGTAAAATGTAATCTTAAAGTTTGGATCAAAATTAACAGAAATGTGATTGAAATTTCATAGATTAGTGGAAAATTTCTTTGGAAAGAAATGGGGTAAAATGTAATCTTAAAGTTTGGATCATTTCTACTCGAAATTAACAGAAAAATAATTGAAATTTCATAGATTAGTGAAATTATTTAGAAAATTGCTTTTTCTTCATCATAATTTTGTTCATATTGAAGCTAATTGTATTAAGTATAAATGAAAAGTAATTTATTTTGGAAAGAAATGGGGTAAAATGTGATCTTAAAGTTTGGATCATTTCTACTCGAAATTAACAGAAATATTATTGAAATTTCATAAATTAGTGGGAAATTCTTTTGGAAAAATGTAATCTTAAAGTTTGGACCCTTGCTACTCAAAATTAACAGAAAAATAATTGAAATTTCTTAGATTAGTGAAATTATTTAAAAAAATTGCTTTTTCTTCATCATAATTTTGTTCATATTGAAGCTAATTGTATTAAGTATAAATGAAAAGTAATTTATTTTGGAATGAAATGGGGTAAAATGTAATCTTAAAGTTTGCTACTCAAAATTAACAGAAATATAATTGAAATTTTATAGATTAGTGAAATTATTTAGAAAAATTGCTTTTTCTTCATCATAATTTATGATTGTTGCAGATCAATTGATACCAGATGAAGTAGACGATTTCATCGATCCTTTACCGGAGAAATGCGGCAAACACAAGGTGAACATTCTGGCGAGTCGAATATTCGGAGGCAACGAAGCGACACTCGGCGAATTTCCATGGATGGTGCGATTACGACATCGCTCAAGAACGGGAAGCACGTATTACGGATGCAGCGGATTCCTCATCCACAAGAAGTTCGTGCTGACAGCAGCCCACTGCGTCGCTAACAAAGATTTGATCGCGACGATAGGACCGGTGTAAGTGAGACGAAAACAACAACAACAACAAATACGAAAATCTACATTTATCTTCGCAGTTATCAAATAATTTTCGGTGAACACGACTCGAGCACGGACGTGGATTGTGATCGAGGTTTATGCGCGGATCGAACCATCAGGATCTTAGCAGGCTCACCTGTGGTTTACTCAGGATACAACAACGATTACAACAATCATAATAACGATTTAGCCTTGATCCCTCTCAAGGAGCAAATCAATTTTTCAGGTAAATCATTAAACAACTTCATGCGAGGATTTAATTGTTATTTATTTTGTAGATTATATTCAGCCGTTGTGCATAACGAAGCAATCACAAACTGAAGAGTTGTTGTGGGTTTCTGGTTGGGGTAAGACTGAGACGCAGGCGGAAAGTTCGGTGAAGCTCAAGGTGGAGTTACCCAGGTACCCGTTCAAGCCTTGCTACGAGAAGTACAACACGATCAACGTTCTTCTGAAGGAGAAGAATCACATCTGCGCTGGTGGTGAATCTGGGAAGGATTCCTGTTCCGGAGATTCCGGTGGACCTCTGATGGTTTACGTGAATAATCGGTGGTATGCTGAGGGTATAGTGAGCTTTGGAACTGGATGCGGGAAGGGCGGATGGCCTGGGGTTTACACGAATCTTCCCACGTATTTACCTTGGATCCAGAAGACCATTCAGAGGAAGCTGAACAAGCAGAAGAACAGGAAACGAGAGTTGAACTATTATTAGGAATTAGATTTTAGGAATTTTATCTATTAGTATTTAAAGCCAATTAAAATTATACCAAAGTCCAATTTCTTGTTCTTCAATAACATAAAAAAATTTCATTGTTTTTGTGTTTAAGGTAAATCGATTTATTTCGTTACGTTTTCATATATTTTCTATTTGATATATTTTTTTTTGGAACAAAACCGTAAAAACGTTTTTACCCAACGGCGGAATTCGAGGGAAAAAAATGCGTTTCAATCTGCTGTCGAACGAGGGAAGTAAAGTGGATGTCTCGAGGCTCATGGATTTCTTCGCTCTGTCGAAACTCACTGTTTTATGATAAACGATGACCGTCGGGGTTCAATCAAATCATTTCGTTGCGTATTTACCTCAAAATTATGGTTAGAAGTTCTGTTCGAATGCTGCAATTCATTGAATATCTAATGGAAACTAAATCTTTAGTTTTTGTTTAACAATTTGATTGCCTAAAGATGGGGTAAAAATCTAATCTCAAAGTTTGCTAATTACTAATGAGAATTAACAGAAATTTAAGTAGAATTTCGTAGATTGCTGAGAACATTCTTCGCAAAATTTAACAATTTTATTGCCAAAAGATGGGGTAAAAATGTAATCTCAAAGTTTGCTAATTACTAATGAGATTTAACTAGAATTTCGTAGATTGTTGAGAACGTTCTTCGCGAAATTTAACAATTTGATTACCAAAAGATGGGGTAAAAATCTAATCTCAAAGTTTGCTAATTACTAATGAGAATTAACAGAAATTTAACTAGAATTTCGTAGATTGTTGAGAACGTTCTTCGCGAAATTACGGATTTGCCAAAAGATGGGGTAAAAATATAATTTTAAAATTTGGATCAAAGCTAAACAAATTTATCAGAAATATGAATGGAATTTTGTAGATTACTAAGAACGTCCTTTTCTTGCCAATAGATGGGGTAAAAATATAATCAGTAAATTTGGATCATTGCTAATTAGAATTACAAAAAAATATGGTTGAAATTTCGTTGATTAGTGAGAAATTCTTTTGGAAAGAAATGGGGTAAAATGTAATTTTAAAGTTTGGATCAAAATTAACAGAAATATGATTGAAATTTCATTAATTAGAGGGAAATTCTTTTGGAAAGAAATGGTATAAAATCTAATCTTAAAGTTTGGATTATTGCTACACAAAATTAACAGAAATATGATTGAAATTTCATAGATTAATGAAAATTATTTCTGAAATAGAGGTGATATTGTAGATTTAATAATTAACTTACCAAAAGATGGGGTAAAATCTAATCTCAAAGTTTAGATGATTGCTAATGAGAATTAAGAGAAATTTGTCTGCATTTTTTATAGATTTTATTCTGCAAAATAAAATGTATTAAAGTTTGGATCATTGTAAATCAGAATTAACAGAAATATGTTTGAAGTTCTTCTAAGAAGTGTACAAGTATTTTAAAGCTTGGATCATTGCTTTCATAAATTAGTGAGAACTTCTTTAAGAAATGAGACGAAATTGTGAAATTAACAATTTGATTGCCAAAAGATGGGGGGTAAAAATTATGATCCAAACTAAAGCTAATAAGAATTACAAGAAATATAACTGAGATTAGTGCGAAAGTCCGTTTGAGAAAGGGGAATGATGAAAGATTCTTGCACTCCTTCCAAGCACTAATGAATGGGGAGAGTTTGAGACTGATCGTGTGGTCGTGTCTTTCGTGAACTGTTGCGTAAAATCCGTCCCTCTCTCTAACTACATCGGATCAAGAAGCACGCCTATTGACTTTACCACAAATTAATTTAGTTAACTCAATCGTTTTCTTTTACCTCGAACTTACATTTTACTTATTACCAACTGTTTGCACTTTCTACACTAATGCTTGTAGATTTATTTTCAATTTACCAGTGATTACAATAAGCTATAATTAGAAGAAAGAAACAAATATATATATACTCAAGGTCAGCAATTTCAGAATTTCCAATTTGTAATCTGCTGGAATAATACAGTAATTAGACTTTATTCTACTCTTACCATATAAAATATTTAACATTTCTTTCATCGTGACTTTATTTTACATGTAAAGTTTTGTATTTCTATTTACTTTTTACTTATAATTGAACATTCATCTTCAGTCTAAAGTTTTGACTTGTTTTTTTTTGTCAAAAAAAAGTTTAGAATCAATAAAATGTGTTTGCAGACAAAAATTCGTTCATAACAACAACAAAGTCGTACATTGAAATTCATTAAATTTATTTATTTATACAAAGCCTGTTTCTTCTGTCTGCGTTCAATGAAAACCACTAATTCTCAATGCAGGTACATTTTTTCGATAAACCTGATAACTCGAGTTGAAAACAATATTATTTCAATCAATAATTACAAAACATAAATAAATAATTGTAACATATAAATTATACATGAAAAGTGTGCATATTTATGTTAAAGAGATTTTGAAACAATAGATGAAATCATTTGACCTACTTTCGAGTAGTTCTAATAAAAAAAGGAACATATTTGTCTTAGATTTTTTATTTCTGCAGATTTTATTCGATAAAATTATGATTTCAACTATAAAATCTAAGAATTTTGTCTTTTTAATATTTTATTTATTACAATTATGAAATTGAAACTTTTACTATAAAAAGACAGAAAAAATCTGCAAATAAAATTGAAAAATTGCAACTTTTTCAATTTAAAATTTAAGAATTTTGTATTTTTAATATTTTATTTATTTCAACTATGAAATTGAAACATTTACTATTAAAAAATACACAGAATTAAAATTAAGAAATTGAAACTTTTTCTATAATAATACTGACAAAAATTTGTTAATAAAATTGAAAAATTGCAACTCTTTAGTTTAAAATCTTAACAATTTCTATTTTTATTAGTTTGTTTAATACAATTATGAAATTGAAACATTTACTTTAAAAAACACACAGAAAAAAAACTCGCAATTAAATTAAGAAATTGAAACTTTTACTATAAAAAGACACACCAAAATCTGTCAATAAAATTGAAAAATTGAAACTTTTTCAGTTTAAAATCTTAGAAATTTGTATTTTCAATATTTTATTTATTACAATTATGAAATTGAAACTTTTACTATAAAAAGACAGAAAAAATCTATAAATAAAATTGAAAAATTGCAACTTTTTAGTTTAAATTTAAGAAATTGAAACTTTTACAATAAAAAGACAGAAAAAATGTATGAATAAAATTGAAAAATTGCAACTTTTTAGTTTAAAATGAAGAAATTGAAACTTTTACAAAAAAACCTATAAATAAAAT
Organism: Nicrophorus vespilloides; assembly: GCF_001412225.1. NCBI lineage: Eukaryota > Metazoa > Arthropoda > Insecta > Coleoptera > Silphidae > Nicrophorus > Nicrophorus vespilloides. The sequence goes on from NW_017096970.1 coordinate 17,602, forward strand.
TGAAAAATTGCATCTTTTTAGTTTAAAATCTGAAAAATTTGTCTTTTTAATATTTTATTTGTTACAATTAAGAAATTGAAACTTTTACAATAAAAAGACAGAAAAATGTATGAGTTGCAATTTTTCAATTTTATTCATACATTTTTTCTGTCTTTTTATTGTAAAAGTTTCAATTTCTTAATTTTAAACTAAAAAGTTGCAATTTTTCAATTTTATTT
>NW_017096971.1:0-2925 GCF_001412225.1 Nicrophorus vespilloides
AATAAATGAAACTTGTATAAAAATAAAATTTACGTTGTTTTCTTTTTGTATAGAATATTTAATAATTTTTGGTGCAAAAAATATACATTATCTAAAGCAACTTTCTAAACAGGGAGTCGCGAAAAATTTACTAGAATTATAATTTAAATAAAAATGTAATTTATGCTGATTATTGATGTTGTTTTATCGAAAGATCAAGTTGCGCGAGTGAATGGAAGAAAATCATTTCGGTTTCAAGATAGCGTTCATATATACAGTGGAACCTCGCTTAATCCTTTCCAAAATTTTCAGATTTTTACTCGTATAGTGAAATACTCATACAGTGAAACATATTCAAAAATACACATAACATCGCATAATATGTGTACACAAGTTTTGAAGATGATTTTGAAGTCGCGCAATCTGGGACTTCTATTCTCAACATCACTTGTTATGCGAAACGCATAACATATTAAGAGAGTCATTTTTACAATTCATTTTGCTCGTTAAACTAACTGCTTGTTATGCAAGGTGCTCGTTAAGTGAGATTCCACTGTACTCAGTACAATACTTTCTTTACGTAACGGTACTTAAAACTATGCTCTTAACACTGCTATACTTAATTACATTCCCCATCATGCTTAACTCTTCCGATCTAAATTTCTCTCACTTCATGATGTACATTGTAGCCTAAGATTTTTCGTAAAATAGTGAATTTTTACAATTTCTAGGCGTTGTTCGATCGTGTATTTTTCCAAAACATAATCTGAATGTTTACTAATGACAAAATACAAACCGCGAAACAAAATGTTAACAAATTTAAAACGTCAGTTCATTTTCGGATACCCTTTAGTAAATAAGTATATCGAGAAAACACTAAACGAAATCTTACTATATATGAAGAAATAAGTAATGTAGTAAATTATACTAAATATTGTTACCTTTACATTATAATTATGTAATATTTGAGAACATTACAGGCAGAAATTGGAAATATTTGTGGTTAACTTACTGTTTATATTGAAATAAGTAATGAAGTAAAAGATACTAAATACTATTTCATTTACATTATTGTTATGTAATGTTTAACATCATTGCAGACAGACATACGAAATGTTTGCGGTTGAAAATCGTTCATTGATTCCTGTATATAAAGGATCAGGTTTTCGTCTTCGACTTTCAATTGGTTTGCATTGGGTATAATTAATTGATTTTCGGGTAACTAATATTAAAATAATTAAATTTTCATATGTCGAATTATTGTTATTAATTATTTTATATTATTTACAACTTTTATTTACTTTTTTTATGCTCCTTTGCAATTATGAGCTCGTTGAACTTACTTTCTGTAGTACTCTTTAAGTTTTTCTTCTTTGATGTAATTTGGTTGTATTCTCTTAATCCTCTGGTTAGTACACAATTATTTAATACGTTTTGATGGTCTAAAATTATTTGTATTTCTTGTTTCATAATTCAATGTTTCTCCACTGATTTTATGATTTTTTTTATCTTGTGTACATTTGTATCATGTTAATCACACAAATTCAAGATTGTTTTTAGAATTTTTGACTTTCTAAAATAAATTCCAGTGGTTTCCAAGGAGTTATAAATACTAGAAATATAATTTTTTTAAGTCACTGAACCTCATAATATGAATGTTTACCAATGACGACATACACAAATCTCTATTCTGGTTTTACCGCAAAACAAAATATTAACAATTTTAAAACGCCAGTTCATTTTTGGACACCCTTTATAAAGTAAGTATATTGAGAAAACACTAAAGGAAATCTTACTATATATGAAAAAATATGCTCCTTTGCAGTTCTGAGCTCTATGAACTTACTTTCTGTAGTACTATTTAAGTTTTTCTTATATCTTTTTTCTTCTTTGATGTAATTTGGTAGTATTATCTTAATACTCCGGTTATTACACAATTATTTAATACGTTTTGATGGTTAACTAATCTGACTGTTTATATTGAAATAAATAATGAATAAAAAGTTACTAAATACTATTTCATTTTCATTAATGTTATGTAATGTTTGACATCATTACAGACAGACATTCAAAATGTTTGCGGTTGAAAACCGTTCATTGATTCCTGTATACAAAGGATCAAGTTTTCGTCTTCGAGTTTAAATTGGTTTGCATTGTATATACTTAATTGATTTTTGGTAACTAATATTAAAATAAATACATTTTCATATATCATAATGTTCATTTGACGAATTCTTGTTATTAATTTATTTATATTTAGAACTATTACTTTCTTAATCCTCTGGTTATTACACAAATATTTAATACGTTTTAATGGTCTAAAATTATTTGTATTTCTTGTTTCATAATTCAATGTTTCTCCGCTGATTTTTTTGTCTTGTGTTCATTTATATCATGTTAATGACACGACTTCAAGATTTTTTTTTAGATATTTATGACTTTCTAAAATAAATTGCAGTAGTTTCCAAGCAGTGAAAACTAGTAGAAATATAAATTTAAAAATTCCGGGAATTTTTACCGTTTCTTTTATTGCCACCATAAAAATTAATCTTTCATTCATACCAACCTAACATTTTCAAAACAGTATTACCATTGCAATTTTTTTTTTGGTATAAAAATGGAGTGAGAATCAATTCATCAGTTCAAGTGAGGAAGAGCTTCAGTGAGGTTACCAGATTTAATACATAGCATCAACACTTTTCAACCAATATTGAGATGTCAAATTTTGAAAACAACGTTTCCATGACAGCCACCAAGGAAATGATGAGTAATCTCTAATAGGTGCAACGCGATAATGAAGGATTACATCAAAAATGATTTGATTACAATGCAATAAATTTAATGATTTGCAAACAAGATTCAACGCACGTCTGAGGCAGAGATACCTTTGGCGGGAATGGATAATGGTGGATAAATTCAATCCGCTTACAGGAAGACGCGGCTCTA
>NW_017096972.1:0-1632 GCF_001412225.1 Nicrophorus vespilloides
AAAAAAAAACACATACTTAACGTTTTACACGTAACAGATAAACGACGATTTTCTCGTTTTTTTTCAGTGTTTTTGGGTTTTCGTGAATTTCTCAACAACCCCTAAAGAGAATTACATCATCGACCACTCGTATGAAAGCTGAAAATCTCACCTTTCCAACAAGCCTACATACATCTTTGTAGTTTCATCGAGTCGCCTGCTATGAGCTGTAGAAATTGAAAAAAAAAAAACATACTTAACAAAAGAAAATAAATGATAAATTATTGTCGAAAATTGCTCAAAAAATAATTGTAAATAATAATTTATGAATAAATTGTACGAGTTTTTATATTATTCAATAAAAAGTAATGATTAAAATTGATGGTATTAATATGTGTATCACGTAGAATGTAATTAATTATAACAGATGAAGAAAAACACAAATTTAATGAACTACAATATAACAGTAGAATTATGAGTTACAGTTAACAGCAGCAGTTGTTTTTTTTTTGGCGAAAATGAGACAATTATTGCAGATTAGTTGGTGGACCAGAAGATCTCGAATATTAATGAGTTTTTTGTTGTTGTTGCTGTTGCTAATGGTGATCTTGATTAACTGGAGCATTGGGTAATAGATAGCATATGTTTTGAAAGTTTACGTGTGTGTGATGGAGATAGTTGCTGATGGATGGAAAGAAAGATAGAAAGAAATTGGATTATGACCGGAAGTGGGTATTCCGTTGTCGAAAAATCGGCGAAGAGACGTTCGCGTCCGATGCATGAAGATCTTAGGTGGCTTAGTGGGGTGACGGTGAAAGTCGTATCGAGTATAAATACGTCGTGGTGCGATCCAGTAGGCATCAGTTAGTTTTTAACACTAATCCTCGAGTCACCTCATCTCATACTCAGCCACAATGAAAGCTTTCGTAAGTAGAGTTAATCCGTTGGATTCGCTCAAATTCGAATCGTGCAATTAGCTCATTTTGATTGGTTTCTATTGCGATCAGTTTAAATGAAAATCGAGTTGCATTTGAATTTGTCGTCGCAATGTTTTTGATTGTCACTTACTTGTTTTGCAGATCGCAGTAGTCGCTGTTTGTTTGCTGTCCTCAGCAACCGTCTCCAAGGCTGGATACCTTGGAGGCGGCGGCTACGGTGGAGGTGACGAGCACTCGTACGGGGGAGGCAGCGACGGCGGTGGCGAGCACGGGGGCCACGTGGTCTCGCAAACTGTGGAGATCACGAAACCGGTGGCGGTGCCGGTGTACCAGCACGTGGGTGTACCAATTCCTCACTCCGTGCCTGTGCCGGTACCGAAGCCGGTCGCCGTACCCGTGCCCCAGCCGTACCCCGTCCACATCCATGTGCCACAGCCCGTCGCCGTACCCGTCATCAAGACCATCACCATTCCCGTTGAGAAGCCGGTGCCTTAGATGATGAGTGTGATGGATGATTTGGTTTTTGTTTTTTGGGTGGCGCGTCACCATTCGCCCCAACGACTAGTGGGGTTTTTAGTGCTTGCTGTGATGGTAGATGATCTTGTAGACTGGTACCTGGACGGGAATTGGTTTCGGGACTGGGATCTGGACGTGCTTCTCAACGTGAACGGGAACTGGTTTCTCGACTGGATATGGAACGGACTTCTCTACGATG